>NC_081406.1:351826761-351906761 GCF_030272615.1 Cryptomeria japonica
CCATTGTGGAGGCTGCAAAGGCTATGATCCACAATCAGGACTTGCAGACCTTCCTATAGGCTGAGGCTTCTCGAACAGCAGTATACATCTAGAACAGATGTCCTCATCGTGCTCTAAAGAACATGACCTTGGAAGAAGCCTTCACAGGATCCAAACCAGACATTAGTCACCTCAGAATCTTTGGAAGTCCCGTCTATGTTCATGTGCCCAAGGAAAAACGATCAAAGTTGGAACCCTCCGGAAAGAAAGGCATGCTAGTCGGATACAGTGAATCCTCCAAGGCATTCAGGATTTACATCCCAGGTCAAAGGTATGTTGAGGTAAGTAGGGATGTTAAATTTGAAGAAGAACTTGCTTTTAAGAAATCGAAAGGTTCTTGTGTTATTGATGAATCTAAAGATAATCAAAATATAGACGTTGATACTAACCCTGAGATTCAGAGGGAGCAAGTTGAACCTCCACCTCAAGATGATCATGATGATCCTCCAGAACCCATGAATCCCACTGATATTCCTAGTGACATTGTTGTTACCAAAAAGAGGCCACTCTGGGTAAGAAACACCATTCAAGAAGCTGAGAGATTTGCTACTCCAAGTGGCACCTTCCGTGAAACTAAGAGACCTCAGGTATTTTCCAACTACGTTTCTTTAATGTGTAATCTCATTGAAACTGAACCTTGCAATGTTGAAGAAGCCTTAAGTCATCATGCCTGGAAGCTTGCTATGGATGAAGAATATCAGTCAATCATCAAGAATGATGTGTGGGACCTTGTGCCCAGACCCAAAGGTAAATCTGTTGTTTCATCTAAATGGTTATTTAAAATTAAACATAATGCTAATGGTAGTATTGAAAAATATAAGGCTAGATTTGTAGCGCGTGGCTTTTCCCAAAAGGAAGGCATAGACTATGAAAAAACTTTTGCTCCTGTTGCTAGATATACTTCCATTAGAACAATAATTGCTATTGCTGCCTCTAAGGGTTGGAAACTACATCAGATGGATGTTAAGACTGCTTTTCTCAATGGTGTCATTGAGGAAGAAGTCTATATTGAGCAACCTGAGGGATATGAGATTCGGGATAAATTAACCCATGTGTGCAGGTTAAAGAAAGCTTTGTATGGTCTTAAACAAGCTCCTCGTGCTTGGTATGAAAGAATTGATAAATATTTGCTAAGTCTAGGTTTTTGTAAAAATGATGCTGACCCTAATATTTACTTTAAAGTAGCCAATGATGAAATGCTAATTCTAGTTCTTTATGTGGATGACTTATTTCTTACTGGTAAAGATGAACTTATTATTAGATGCAAGAAAGAACTAGCTTCAGAATTTGAAATGAAAGATTTAGGTCTAATGCATTATTTCCTAGGTCTAGAAGTATGGCAAAGATCTAACAAAATCTTTCTAAGTCAAGGGAAGTATACTATTGACATTTTGAAAAGATTTAGAATGATGGATTGTAAACCAATGTCTACTCCTATGGAATCTAACTTAAAGAAGTTAAGTGTTTCTGCAGCTAACTCTGAATTTGCAGATCCATCCGAGTACCGACAGTTGATTGGATCACTGATGTGTCTAGTTAACACTAGACCAAACATATGTTTTGCTGTAAATGCTCTCAGCCAGTTCATGAGCTTGCCCAAGCATGTTCACCTTGTTGCAGCCAAGAATATCCTAAGATACTTGCAGGGCACAGTTGGTTTTGGGCTGAAGTATCCACTTAACACTCCAATAACCTTGGAAGGTTATTCTGATGCAAACTGGGCTGGAAGCGTCAAAGACAGGAAAAGCACCTCTGGTATTTGTTTTAGCTTGGGGTCTGCAGTGATCTCTTGGGCTTGCAGAAAACAATCCTCAGTGGCATTGAGTACTACTGAAGCTGAGTATATTGCAGCAAGTGTTGCATCCAGAGAAGCAGTGTGGCTTCGTAAGCTTCTTGCTGGGCTATTTGGTCAGCCATGGGATCCTACAGTTATTCACTGTGATAATCAGAGTTGTATTAAAATGTCTATCAATCCAGTGTTTCATGACAGGTCAAAACATGTGGAAACCCATTATCATTTTATTCGGGACATGGTGCAAAGAGGTGCCATTCAGCTGAAGTATGTCAGCACTGATGAGCAGGTTGCAGATATCCTCACCAAGCCTCTATCCAAAGTGAAGTTTGTGTACTTCAGGGATAGACTTGGTATTGTGGAAAATGAAACTCCAATTGAGAGGGAGTCTCAATTTCAGTGATACTTTGTATTGTATAAAACCACCCTCTGCGGGCAATGTAAGGTGGTATTGTAAAACTTCTCAGGGAGAAGTATGATTCTTAACCATCCTCTGCAGGCAATGTAAGATGGTATTGTAAATGTTAACCACCCTCTGCGGGCAATGTAAGGTGGTATTGTAAACTTCTCAGGGAGAAGTATAATTCTTAACCATCCTCTACGGGCAATGTAAGATGGTATTGTTAACCACCCTCTGCGGGCAATGTAAGGTGGTATTGTAAACTTCTCAGAGAGAAGTGTAATTGTTAAACCATCCTCTGCGGGCAATGTAAGATGGTATTGTAACCTTTGACCATCCTCTGCGGGCAATGTAAGATGGTATTGTAACCTTTGACCATCCTCTACGGGCAATGTAAGATGGTAAAAAAGGATCCTCTCCACCCTCTGTGAGCAATACAAGGTGGATCCAGTCTATGCTTGTGTGCAAGCTGGAAGATTATGATTATGATTCTATTCCCTAATTAAGAGGGAGTGTTGGTTGTAATTAGGGCTGGCGGATTCCAATTGCCTTGGGCAACATTGGAATCCGCCTCCTTAATATAGGGCCTGGCCCAATACCTTTCGGTGCACCCAAAAAGGTTCCACGCTTCACTCAAACCCACTCGCCTCCTTGATGGGGCCGACCCTATCTCACTTCACCTAAAAAGAAATTAAAATAAATAAAAGATCTAAATGCAAAGAAGGCCGACATAAATAAAAAGGAATATGACTCATATAAAGATGGCGTATACTTCTCAATATCCACATTCAGTTTTATGCACATGCAAAACATATTTGGTGAAGGCGAAATTAATAGAAGAGAAAACTGGTAACAGCGAACTCCAATAGAAGGTAGCAGATCTTGAAATAGGAGGCAGCGAACTTCACCAGATGGCAGCAGATCTGTAATAGAAGATAGCGAACCTATTTAGCAGCAGATTTCCAATTGAAGTGAGCGAACCCTTGAAGGACTTCATTGAAGGACTGTAATCTACTCAAGGTGTTGTTACCCTTGTTACACTCAGAAATTCCAATGAGAAGGACTGCAAATCATAACCTCATCAGCAACCTAATTGTGAAGTCTTCTATCTCTTATTTGTGACTGCAATCTCTATGCTCCAGATAACTGTGTAATATTCAGTTTATAATCATAATCAGATCTGAGGATCCTTTGGCTGGGTTTTTCCTCCTAGGAGGTTTTCCCAGGGTAACTGTGTTTTGTCCTTGTGCATTTCATTTCATGCTTAAGTCTGGAAAACTATTAATTAACTTAGGTTAATCTAATTCTGATTTTTCTGAGTTTATACAATCTGAAAGTACTAAATTTAACAGCAACTGTTAATAATAAGTTCAATAAGCTCGTCCGAAAGGTGCTATCACAGTTTCACAAGAATATATTTGACTTTCAGGAAGAGCTAGAACCAGCACAACTGCGTTAGATTTTTTATTATGATATTGCTGGCGTTGGAAGTATATTTTTCTCCCCAAAGTTGCAGTGGCCACTAAAAATGGAGAGTTACGTTCAACTTAATTTTATGTCGAGATGCAAGAATTCAGATCATGTTATCTTTTCTAATCTGAACAGTGTTAAATTATTTTGCAGATAAAATCAGTGCCCTAAAATATATACTAAATCACCAGTGTCCAATTATGTTAAGATCATGTGGAATAAAAATTGAGAAATTAGAATAAGCATATAAAGGGCTCATTTACAAAGTTAACATTGGACCGTCCAAATTTGTTATCTTTAATTTAAAACGTTTTCGCCAGAGTTTCTACTACCAATAAAATATAAATATATCCCACCCGTTTCTTGCTAATGAAATATTGATATATAATATATTAATAATGTTAAGGCTGTTAAAAATTTGTGGAATCAAACCCCAAAGTCAGGAAGCTGAAATTCTGCCCTTCCGCCCTTAAAGCCACTCTAGGTTTGAATTGAAAATCCTAATTCATTGTACGACTATCTACTGAATAATCTTTTTCTTGCGTTCTACCAAGTGAGAATAACTCCAAACAAGTGTTTTCCAAGTATAAAACATTAAAAGCCTTGCTACCTTTTCGCGTTTACTCTTACCAAAGCCGGCCATCAATCTCGCGCTTCGCCATCAAAAGTGTTCGACTCAAAGATGCACAAGATAAAACCCGATATTGGAGATCTGGGGAAACGACAGTCCACAAAGGCCGAAAGAAGACGGCAGAGCAGAACGCACAAAATAATTTCATTAAAGCCAGAAACTTTAACAATAATGTATGGAAGTTTTGAACAACTGTACTAGTACCTGACAGTGTTGAAGCATCGGCGCGGGGAGTAGCTGAAACCAATCTAAATGCGATGGAGTGCCTATTTAGGGAGAAATTGTGAACATCGATCGGAGCATAGATCCGTTTCGGAATTGAAAGATTTGACGGGATGTTTGTGTTTGTGTTTGTGTTCGTGTTCGTACTTGTACTTGAACGGGGTCTGGAAAGTTTTTCATCCTGCTGTTCTTGTCCCTTTTATTGGTGTTATTAATGTCACACCGCACGCTCCTGTTATCTTTGAAGGTATTCAAAACAAAGAATACGAAGAAGCTTCGTGGAATGTCCCTCGTTCTGGATAATTTTTTTCGTATATTTTACTGCTGGTGTAGTAAGCTTTACACGAAAGGCCCTGCTTTATGCAAACGCTCGATGTGGGCCCTCGGTAGCTTATCACATCATTTACAAATGATATTATCATAAAAGAGTCTAAAGGAAAATTAAAATGTGCTAATGTTGGATGCCCTCCTTTATGCAATGTTGGATGTGGATCCTTTGTAGCTTATCACATCATTTGCAAATGATATATCATTTTAAGAGAAAGTATAAAAGAGAAAATGAAAATGTGTTAATGTTGGATTTGTTTTTCGATATCATTAAAATTCTTTTATCTATTCATATCTAATTTTAGTATTTTGATATATTTGTTAGTTTAAAGTTTAATTGAGTATTTATTAGGTTATATTATTTTAAAATTTATATGATTTTCTTTTTAATAATTATAGATTATATTTGTGCGAGTCTTTATTTGGAGAATCGTCTTGTATTGTGAAATAAGTTTTAGTCTATTATAAAATAAATTGTATCAAATATTAGATTGGCATCTTCCACATCTCTCAAGAAATATAATCAAATATATCTATCATATATGAATTATGCTAGAAATGTATTTATGCTCACTTTCTTAATGGCTACGCGAGGTTTGACACTCGGTAAAGACAACAGTCGTCAATTCATTTCCGCTATTAGATATTGATCATCTAATTTTTAAAGATGCCTAAGCTCAATTTTGAATATCTTGGACCTCATTTTCTTATGTTCAAGTATACATTTGCATAGCCTCTTTCACCATGACGTACCATCCTATGTTATTGATAAAGAATAACAAGGTCACATATGATGCCCACGAGCTCCACTTTTAAGGAACCCATCAATGGAGGATACAAACACTATAATGTATGGAGGGTAGAGAAATCAAGATCTCAACACTGGCCAAGCCATACATGAGGTAAAGGTTGTTTGAGCGAGGACAAGAAAGGTTGTGATGTTTGTTAGGTTGACAAACACTTTGTTGCCTACACCTATGCTAATGAGTTGAGGTGTCAAGTGCGTGTGTAGCCACATTTTGCTTCACCCCTATGGAGTCCTTTTCAGAGGTGTCAAGTGGTTGAAGGCCCCTAGCACCAGCAAATATGTTTTCCAAAGGCATTTTAAAATCTATACAAACAAGAGATGCATTGTATCAAATTCCTACCATGTTGTGTTGAATGTAATGAATTTTGTTGCGTCTAATAAATTGAGTGATGTTAGAAATATCATTTAAGAAGAGAAAATAAACTTATTGTTAATTTCAAGACAAGAATTTATTTTCATATTAACATACCTTTTCACATGGGAATGTGTTATTATGATGTATATAGTAGTGCTCATGTCATTAGAATCATTTAAAATAGGTGAAAATTGATTAAATGAATTAAATGCATTGGATTAGAGGCGTGCTTTACAACAACAAAAAATTATACTGACTATTCCCAACATGAATCAATAGAAGGAAAGATAAATGACACTTTTACAATTATTTAAAATAGAAAATTAAATGTAGACTATATGATTATCACTCATTTTTTATATTCTATAAGCTTGTTGACTAAATTGATAAAAGAAATCAAATGCATTAGATGCATTAGTATTACTCCTCATCAAGGATTAAAAATAGATTAAAAATATATAAGTATTTGTTAATTTTTATTAAATGATGTTTCTTTTATTTTTTATTTTAAATATATTTTAAACAAATAGATATAAATTTTAATTATGTCATTGTTAATTACTTTAATCACAATCTCTTATTTTTTCTATTTCAACTTTTCAATAAATTAAAATTGACTCAAATTTGATAGAATAAATAAAGTGTACTTGTTGGACAACAACCTTTTGAATAGAAATAATACCATTTATCAAATAAGACAATAAATAAAATAAAAAAGTTGACATGAAAATAAGCATGCACTTAATTTTTTTATAGTCAAAATGAAAAACTAAAAAAATTCAAAAGATTGAATAGCTTACATCACACTAATAAGAATGTTCACAACTTTCATCTAATAGAATGGTAGATAAATTATTTTTGATATTTAAAACAATTTTGAGAAAAAATATATATTATAAAAAATTTGGTCAAACAATTTTAATTCTAACATCTCATTGATTCATTTATTATCATGTAATAAAACCTAGTAAATGCATTAGCAAGGAAATAATAACTTTTCAATAATGTGATAATTAATGTATAATTTTTTATAACTACAACATCTTGACAATTTTATTTGTTTTATCGGTATGTCTTAACAATTATTGATAGTACATTGCTCCTTGCTCTCCCGCTCTACAAGTTCAAATTTCAAACCTCCACCGTTCATGGTGGTGTCTGCTGGTGGGGATCTCCCCCCACCACCCACGGACCCCGTTTTGGACCCTGAGATGTTGACACTGTCTGTCACATCCTCCCCTAGTCCCATGGCGGTTCCTCCTTCTAATCTAGCAGTGCCTCAAATTGATGGTTCTTCTTCGAAGAGCTCCCTAGCCACGCCTGTGGTTTATGATTCTGATCCTATTCGCAACGTGTCAGTTGTTCTAACCACGGAGCCTCCCACTGTTAACACAAATCTCAAAGGTTGGAAAAGTGTGTTGGTTGGAAATAGTGAGACTATGGACCCCAACATCGTCCCCGTCTACTCGCAAACTGAGGAGGGAACGCCTTTAGAGATTCCTGACGTCGTTTTGGACCGCATTTTACAGAACATGGCCAATACTCTGGTGGGAGAGTTCTTCTCCCTGCGCCCCACAGTGGAGATGGTCAGAAAATGGGTCAAGGACAAATGGAAACTGAAAGGGAGTGTTTATGTTAGTGTCATGCATAGCGCCCTCTTCCTCTTCAAATTCATTGTGGAGGAGGATGTCGCCCTTGTCCTCTCTGGATGTTGGTCCTATGGTCGAAACAACCTTTCCCTCTGGCGTTGGAAGGTTGGCTTTGATGCTGCAGCTGACTTGCAAAAAACTGCTCCAGTATGGGTTCGGCTCCTGGGGCTTCCCCTTGAATACTGGGATGAGTCCATCTTTAAATGGATTGGGAACTCCTTTGGTCATTTTGTAGGTGTTGATGATATCACCAGAACCAAATCGCGCCTAGTCTATGCTCGTTTCAGTGTTCAAGCTAAAGAGAGCATGAATCTCCCCAACTTCATAACCCTCAAATCCAGGCTTGGTAGCTGGACTCAAGCCTTGTTTTATGAAAATGCCACCCTCTTCTACCAAAAATGTCGCAAATCTGGGCATGTTATTTCCCAATGTAAGACTCTGGCCCCCCTGTCCCTCAAGCTTAAGGGTTCGGCCCTGGTGGAAGATTTTGTGCCAAATGCTCCTATTATTCATCAAGAACTGGTTGTGGGGCCTATTGTGACTCCTACTCCTGGCCCAGACCTGCCTCCCTTAGTAGTCGAGGACCCGGTTATGGAAGAATACCCCTTTGCTGAGAGTATCAACAACCTTCTCAAATCTCCTACAAAGATTGTGGAGGAATCCTCTAATTCGGCCCAAAAGGAACACTGCATCTCCCCGACGGTCAGCTCAATTTCTCTAGTTGATCAACTGGAAGATAATGAGATTGCGATGGACCCCTCTCTTGCCTTGGAGACATCTCTCTCCCCGTTAGTGTCTCCCACCCTAAACCAGGGTATCCTCTCACCTGGTGCTCCTGGTGCGTCATCCAGTGGTTGCATGACTCCTACTGATGAGTATTGAATTACTCAAAGATGCAAGACCATGAATGCAAATCTTGATGTGGGGACGGATCTCATAGCGGGTCGGCCATCGCAGAGACTATCAAGACAAAAGGAAGCAGTAAGGGATATTGCCAATGGCAAGCAGCGGACCTTGGAGACGTCCATAAAAGGTAAGAAATGAAGGTCCTCTCCTGGAACATGAGGGGCCTTAACAACCCCCAAAAGAAATATGCTCTTAAGAAGTGTATTTTTGAAAATAAAATTATGGTTCTTCTTCTCCAAGAAGTTAAGATGTCTATGTCCTCATTTTCCTTTATTGCTGGGAAAATTTGGCCTGGTGCTAAGTTTGTTATGAGTGATGCTACTGGAGCCTTTGGTGGCTTGGTCACCATGTGGGACCCCTCCCATTTTTCTGGCAGTCTTCTCTCCTCCTCGACCAACCTTTTGGTCTTTGAACTCTCTTCCCTAATGGACTCCTACATTCTTGTTAATGTTTATGCCCCCAATGTCAAATCTGGTAGATTAAATCTCTGGAATGACATAACTGATGTAATATAAAATAATACCAATGCCCACTGGTTGATTGCGGGTGATTTCAACTCTCCTTTGATCCCCTCTGAGAAGTTGGGAGGCCTTCCAGAGTACTCTGACAACATGACTGATCTTGCCAACTTCATTGGTAGGAACAGGTTGATGGATGTGGATTTACTGGGGCAAAAATTCACTTGGTCCAATCTTAGGAAGGGAAAGGATCTTATTCAGGTCAGACTTGACAGATTTCTCATCTCGGGCAACTAGGGAATTGGTCCGGCCTTGAAGCTTACTGCCCTCCCCAGAACGGTCTCTGACCACAAACCCCTACTCCTTTGGAATGCCACAAATGTTGCAAGGAAGAATCATCCTTTTCGATATGAAATTTTGTGGAACTCTCATCCGGATTTCAATGATTGCATTAAAAGATGGTTGACCACCAACATACCTGGTACTCCTATGTTCAGGATTGCCCAGAAGCTTGACTTGGTCAAAAGAAACGTCTGGGGCTGGAACAAATACACCTTTGGGGATATCTTCAAGCAAAAAAAGGAGCACAACAGTAAACTGACTGTTATCCAAAAGTGTATTGATCAAGGTGACTCCCTTGAAGCCACCCATATGGAGGAGGCTTCCCTCCAAAGAAAATGGAAGGAAAAATCCCACAAAGAGGAACTTTGTACTGGAAACATAAATCCAGGGTTCAATGGCTCAAAGAGGGTGATAAAAATACAACTTTCTTCCACAAATCTGATATTATCCACAGGCGTAGAAACCACATCTCTTCCCTCATGGACGACAACAATCAGGTGGTCAACGATGTTGATAGTTTGAGCATACTAACTACCAACTATTTTGCCACTTTATTTCGGGATGATGATGACCTGGGGGCCCCTGCTGAGGAGGATCTTCTCAACTACCTCCCACCACCCCTCTCGGTGGAAGACAACAACCTTATTTTGGCCCCTGTTTTAGAGGAGGAAGTCAAGTCTGTTGTTTTTGATATGGGCCCCTTCAAAGCCCCAGGTCCTGATGGTTTCCCCCAGCTTTTTTTCAAGATTTATGGGATGTGGTGGGCCCTAATGTTGCTCAAGCTACTAGAGATTTTTTCAGATCGGGAAGGCTCCTTAACAAACTCAACCACACCTTCATTTCCCTTGTCCCTAAAACTCAGGAGGCATCTACTCTCAAAGACTTCCGCCCTATCAGTCTCTGCAACACTATTTATAAAATTTTCAGCAAAGTTCTTGTCAATAGGCTCAAACCTTTCTTGGATCCTTTGATTAGCCCCTCCCAGAAGGTTTTTGTTCCAGGTAGACATATTCTTGATGTGGTCATCTCTACTCATGAGATTATTCACTCCATGGATAAGTTTCATCAGCTGGGGATGGTACTCAAGCTTGACATCTCCAAGGCTTATGACAGGGTCAACTGGAACTTCCTTTTCAAAGTTCTCAAAGCTTTGGGGTTTGGAGACAAACTCATCAAACTTATTGGAGAATACATATCTACTATCACCTATGTTGTGCTACTAAATGGGAGCCCCCTAGAGAAGTTCAAGGCCTCCAGAGGGTTGTGACAAGGGGATCCTCTATCCCCTTACCTCTTCATCATCCTTGCTGAAGTGTTGGCCTCTCATTTGAACTCTATGGTTCGCAAGGGTGCTCTTTTGGGCATCAAACCTGCCTCTACGACGCCCCCCAATGTTCTACAATAGTTCATTGATGACACTATTCTTTTTGGTATCTCCTTTGTTTAGGAAACTAAGGCTTGGTTATCTTTTCTCAATGTCTATGCTTTGGTGTTTGGCCAACACATTAACTATGAAAAGAGCAACATTTACTTCTTTCACACGAATGTCCAACTCCAAGATAAAGTCTGCAGAATCCAGAATCCTGGATTGTCAAAGGGCCTCCCTCCCTAGCACCTACCTAGGCCTCCCCTTGATTGTTAAAGATGTCTCAAATTCCTTCTGGATCTCTATCCTTGAAAAAATGCAGAAGAAGTTGGTTGGTTGGAAAGGTAGATTCCTGAGTAGTGCTGGGAAATTGCAGCTACTCTCCTCCTCCCTCCAGAGGATCCCTGTGTACTTTCTCTCCCTATTCAAGATATCTGCAGCTATGGCTACTAAGCTAGAAAACATTCAAAAGACTTTTCTTTGGACGGGAATGGAAGAAAAGAAGAGGCTCGCCTTGGTGGGCTAGGACAAAGTTTGTCTTCCCAAGGCCATGGGCGGCTTGGGAACCCGTAAGATCTCAAGGTTCAATAAGGCCCTTATGACTAAAATTGCCTGGAAGCTTCTGAATAAGGATACGGATTGGAGTAGGATCATTAGGGCCAAGTATCTGGGTAATGGGGACTTTTCCTCTGTTCTGAAAGACGAGGGCCTTCCCAAGGGTTCCAAAATTTGGAATAACATCTTGAGCTGCAGGGACCTTCTATCTCATGGTTTGAGGTGGCTTATTGGAAATGGAAGGAACATTCTCTTCTGGGAAGATTGTTGGTTAGGAGAGAAACCCCTTTCTTCTTCCCCCTCCCTGAGACGGCTACAGGATGCCACCAAATGCTTCTTTGGTGAAAGGGTCAGTGATTACTTCAACAATTGCACTTGGAGAGCCTTGGAGGACTGTTGCATTGACCATCCCTTCCTCCTCCCTGATGCTAGAGAGCTCCAGAAGCTTTTGCCCGATATATTCCTCCCCCTATTTCCTAGGGAGGACAACTTTATTTGGAAGTGGGACCCCTCTTGAGACTTCTCTGTTAGAACTGCTTACACCAGCTTACTGAGGGAACCTATTTACCCCTCTATCTAGAAAGAGGTCTGGAATCCCCAACTCCTCCCCAAGGTTAATTTCTTCTTGTGGAATGCTCTCCTCAACAAAATTTTGACCCAAGACAACTTGATCAAGCGGGAATTCCAATTCCCTAACAGATGCATCCTCTGCAAAATGATGAAGAAAGTCCTGCCCATCTCTTCCTCCACTGTGCCTTCACTTGGGAGCTATGGGGGATGGTCTACAGTAAGCTTGATATATGTCAGGTTATGAATGATAATTTGTTAAATCTATCTCAGGAGTTTCGGGGACTCTCTTCCAACCTGTTATGACGTATTCACACATCGCCCCATTGCAAATGGGGGCCCCTACTTTTTGATTTCTAGGGTTAGTTTAGTTTGCTTGGTTGCCTGGTCTTGACTATTAGTTTTTGCAGTGAAAGTTGTCAGAGAGATCATTAGGATAGCAGGCTCTGCTTAAGTTGAAGTGGGTCAGTAAGTGGTCTAGGTTAGGGTCTCTGTGAAAGCCTTTTCTAGGTCAGGCTTTGCTCTTGTTGCTAGGTGATGTCTTGTTTGAGTTTGAGAAAGTCAATGAAGCTTTGTGAGTGAATATCATCTTCGAGGGTTTGAGATTGGTCCAATTTATGAATGATGAGGTTATAGGCACTAATTAATGTAAAATTAACCTATTTTGGCCCTTTGAAATGCCTAACAACCAAGCCTAGACTTTGAAATTTGGAAAAGGGTTTAAAATTTGAACATTTTGCAAATTCCGCTCCTAACCCTTCCAAAGGATCGAGAGCAAAATCCTTAGAAAGACCTAATTTATCATCAAAAGTATTGAATTGACATCACCTTGAAGGCAAACGGACTTGATTAAGATGAAGAAAGGATCTAAAAACCAAGTCGAAGAGCAAAGTTGAGGGGAAAATGAGAAAATTGAGCCTAAAACCTCAATTTTGCTCTGGACCCTTCCAAAGGGTCCAGAGTGAATTTCGTTGTATCTCTCTTCTTGATCCTAATTTGCTTAGAAAAATTGTCCCCATGGCATGATTAAGAAATAATTGATATGTTCAACGAAGCAAAGTGATGAAAAGGTCAAGAAATTGAGCATAATTGCAAATTTCACTCCTGACCCTTCCAAAGGGTCCAGAGTGAAATTTCCCAAAGGACCTAATTCTTCACCAAAGCCATTGAATGGTTGGGAAAATTTGCAAGATTATGGAAGGAAAAGGGGTCAAAGATCAAGTTTAAGTAAAGCCAAGTGAAAAGGGAGGTGAACTGAGCCTAGAAGAGCAATTTTGCTCCCGACCCTTCCAAAGGGTCCAAAGCAAAATTATTAGAAAAAAAAATTTCCTCACCACTTTGATAGCAAGTTAGCTTGAATATGACAAGACAAAGGGGAAATGAACAGGTCCTAGGCAACTTGAGTGATGGATTTAAGCCTAAAAGACAAAATTCGCTCCTAACCCTTCCAAAGGGTCCAGAGCGAATTTTCATAGCATCCTCTCTTTGCTTCATTTTTTTTAACTAATTTTGTGCCTTGAAGCCTTATCTAGGATGTCATCATGCCTTGGAAGCAATTGAGGGGTGAAAGGATGAAGGATTTTGACCTAAAATGCAAATTTCGCTACTGACCCTTCCAAAGGGTCCAGAGCGAAATTCCTAAAACACCTATTTTCTCCTTATTTGAGGTCAAAATCTTAGTTCCTATGGCGTGGTTGAGGGAATATTGGTGCATATTTGCCTTGCAAGGTGGATTGGAGCAAAGGAAATGATGGAATTGAGGCTAAATCACAAATTTCACTCCTGACCCTTCCAAAGGGTCAAGAGCGAAATTTCTAAAACCTCCTTTTTCTCCCAATTTTGTGTCAAGCCTAACATTGATGGGGGTTGATTGAACTTGAAGGTATCCCTAGGCATGCATTTGAGTCAGTTGTGATTAGAAAAGGTGAAGAATTATTCCAAAAATGCAAATTTTGCTCTTGACCCTTCCAGAGGATCCAAAGTGAAATTCCTTATAGGTCTTGTCCTTGGCCAAGGCCCACAGCGAAATCCTTCTTTTCAGGCCTTCCTGGGGGTAAAATAAATGATGTCTTCATGAGGGAGGAATTGAAAGGTGAAAATAAAGGCAAAATGAAGTGAGAAGAAGGAGGAATTCAACCTAAAGGAGGAATTTCGCTCCTAACCCTTCCAAAGGGTGCAGAGCGAACTTCTTCAATGGACCTTGTACATTGCCTTAGCACTTAGATAACCCCGTCCTAAGCAATTTTTGATAGCAAATGGCTTGTTTATACCTTGAAGGAGCACAATTATGAAGTTTAATGCCTTTAAGAATGAGTTATGAATAGGGAATTAAGTGAGATTACCAATTTTGCTCCTGACCCTTCCAAAGGGTCTAGAGCGAATTTCACTATAGGGCCTGTCCCTGGAGAGGATCTTGAGCGAATTTCATTCTAATGCCTTCTCGTTGATGATTTAAGGTGAGAAATATCATGTTAGATCAAATATATCATGTATACTTAATCATCCTTTGTTTGTTTTGCAGATTAATAAAGTCAAGATGGAGGAGGATCAGGCCAAGACAAGGAAGACCTATTCAAGTTCCATCATCATCAAGGACACTTCAAATTCATGGAGGAGGATTCAAGGTGCTTCTAAAGCATTGAAAGACTTCAAGTGTTCAAGGAGTTGCAAGCTATCCTCGAGATCTTCATTCTACCACACAAAGAAACGACAGGATGACAAAGAAGAAGAATCTTACAAGCACTTCAAGGCGAAGTATACTAGCAGAGGAAGAGTGACTTGACCATGAGGAGGCCTCATCAAACACATGGGAGTCAAGGAGGTACATCATTCATCACATCAAAGACAGAGGAGGATCAACCAAGGCACAAACATCAAACAAGGTGGCATCCCAGTCACTATTCCTCCAATCAGATAGCTCCACCTCAGCATGTCCAGATTCAATGTACCTGACTCATGAGTGATGGAAATTCTATTGGTCTACACTCATGAAATGTAATTTTCTCATTGGATAAAGGAGTTTGTTATAACAAACCCTAATTAGGGTTTTCCATCTTGTAATCGTAGCCATTGATTATAAATCAATCAGATCCATTGAATTGTAAAGAGCTCCCTATATAAAGCTTTGGCTCTTCATTTGTAAAGGTTAATAGTTTAGAGTTAGCTAATAGAGGTTAGAATAACTAATGATTAATAGCAAATAGAATAGTAATTAGAGTAGATTAGGAGGAGAAGGCAAGAAATTGTTGCCTAAATTGTAAATGAACTCCATTTTCATTGAAGTTAAGATGAAATGTGTTCTTTCTTGCAATATGCATGGTTTCTTGTTGAATCTTCAATTTTACATGGTAGATAATTAGATTGAATGGAGAAAAATTGTTGAATGCACTCACGTGGAATCCGCCTAGTCCAAACCACTAGCCTCTTACTGATTGTAAGGGCGACCTGCGTGGTCAACTGGCATAGAATGAGCTTAATCTCAAGTCATTACGCCTCTATTGTTCATGCATTAACTTGAATGATGATCAGTGTCTGATGGTGTACAATTTGAACATATTCGAAGCATCCCTTAGAAGATTGCACTGAGTTGGTGTTGAATTATACAACTTGATGGTGAGACCCAGCTCAGTAGGACTCCACCTAGTCATTCACCCATCTTCTCGCATTCTAGGTCTTAGAGTAGACTTTCTGAGCCCTATATCTTTTGATGTTTCTTTATCTTCCAACTAGTAGATAGGATTCAATTTCCAATGGATTAAACACTCAGGCCATCAAACGTAAGTCCCCTTGTGATTCTAGCATAATCACATCAGACCAAATTGAGCTTATCCACAGGTATAGAACCTTGGAGTTATCTCGATTGATCCTTAGGCAAATCTTCAGCATTCGAATAACTTTGTTCAAGAGAGGGTAAGATACCTTGGTATTTTATTTTGTGTTCGCATGTGCATGAAAAACACATCAACATAATTGACACTAGAAGGAGGGTTGATCACGATGAACACTGAGCAACTGAAATCCATATTTTATTAAGTCATATTTAGAGGAGATATCCAGAGCTTTTACCCTCTTCACGCTCAATAAAATTGAAGCAAAAGAAAGGTGAGTGAATGCGAACTCTTGAATCCAAGGAAGATCAATGGAAAGCCATCTTCAACGCTCGACAGAAGTAATACAGAGAAGGAAGGTGATCGTTGAGTCATCAATTGGACTTGTGAAGAAAGGAAGCACTTTGCACAGCTGGAACCAGTTGAGTTTTCAAGTTGAATCTGAGATATTCAAGATCTCTCTTGTTCCAGAAAATAAATAAAAAAAGTAAAAACCAAAAATCCCAAAAAAGTGAAAAATATAAAACCCCCAAAAAATCAAAAATCAATAAATAAATAAAAAGGAAGATTTCTCAATGGAGCGACAATAGTTTCACGATGAGCAACAAGTTGATTTTCCTCAACTTTGGTGGAGATTGAATACACAGCTTTATCCATGCAGATTTTTCGAGTTTGCAAGGCCAGGGAAGTGTTAAATCCATGAGACAAATGAACATGATGAAATGCATTGTTTGAAATACTTATGAAGGATCGAATCAACAACGCAGGGAAAGATCTTCTTTTGGGATGTCCCCAGGACAGAAGCAGAAGAAGGCAGTTTCAGTGTTCTAGAAAGCAAAGATCCTCTTTCAAGCTTCTTATGGATGATCAAGAGTCAACTTATTTTGAACAGTGAAATGCGTTTAGAAGGCATATTACTACCATTATGGTGTAGAATTCACAATGCACCTAACTCCGAGTTTACTTGCTCATTGTGTGAAATGGCCATCAACCAAGTCAAATATCAGTTTGGAATGTCGGCTTTGTCTGAGGAATAGTGTATTGTGAACAAATCTTGGAGTACACATCTCACATCTGAATTTAGGAGAACCTATGAACAAGACATTGCTCTAGCACCTGATTGTGAGAAGAACCAGTTGCAAGTTGAGAATGCAAGCTTCCTTAATGATCAATATGAAGCAATGAATGATAACTCTCTACACCCTGTACCAAAAGAAGAAAATGATTCAACAACCTTTCAAGAAGATGACTCGTTCCTTGAAGAATTTTCATTTATGCTACAAATGGAGATCCTTGAGAATGAAATGCAAGAGGTTTCAAATAGCACTCTTAAAGAGGACAATCAAATTGAGATGTTGAATGAAGAAATAAAAACCATCATAACTGAGCTCAGATATGAAGAACAATTCAAGGGGGCGTTTTGGGACATCATCATCATCATGCTATTTGAAGGCGCGCTGAAGGACCTTATGGAGGAAGTACAAATGAAATCACTACCAAAAATTTTTCAAGATAAACAAGTTACGGTGAGTTATGCGATTCATCATCAGATTCAGCCTCTCGAGACTATGCTTAAAGATGAAATGCCACCAAAGATTATATTTGATCAAGTAGAGGATATGTTTGAAGCTCAATCCATCAAGGAGTGCTTAGTTTTTGAGGATATGCTTACAAAATTTCATGAATATGCTTGGTTTATGCAAGATGTCACTATGAAAGAAAATAATGTTAAGCTATTCAAAGGGGCATTGAGCATGTTTCAAATGGAGCTTCCAAATCAAGATCAACACACTGCGAATGCTCGTGGAATGGTACATCACCAATGGTGACCTCTTGAAGGAACTGATGATCTCGCTTCCAACAATGCATTGAATTACTTGCTTGAGTATGAGAGATGCATGGTGAGAGCTTGCTTTTCTGCATTTAAGGATGAATTTTCTCGACTGAGAACCATCACCTTTGCCATGCTCCTATTGCATATCCTAAGAAATCATGTAAATACATGTTTATAATTCACTTCTTTGAGTTGTGTCAAGTTTGGGGGTCTTGTATATAGCTTTAGAGTAGGTTTTCCTTTCATGTGCTTTAGTTAGGCGCTTTTGAGCCTTATTCTTAATTTGACTCATGATTCTTTAGTGGCTCAGGTAGTTTAGTTCATTGGCTTTTGGTTTGCTTTAGTTTAATTTGTTTTGAGTCGGTCTATTGGTCAGTTTGCTTTTGAGTCAGTTGGTTCCTTAGTGTAGGTGTCCTGAGTAGGATCCTCCATTTGTGAGAAAGGTGTATGTGTTGTTTTTCTCACACACTGGCAATATTTTGGATCTTATGTTAGATTCATTTTTTAGATATCTATTCATGAAGTGCTTTGAATTCGAGGTTTTTTCCTCTCCAGCAATATCATCTGATCAAGACTGGTAATTGACTTAGGAGGGAATCACTTTCTGTGTCTTGATGCCGACATCTGTTGATTACTATATCTTTACACATTAATAGACTCCGAGTCATTATGGTTTTCAAGCAAAGCTATGATTAGTAAAAAATATAAAATCTGGCTTCAGCGCCACCGCAATCATCAAACCCTAGTAAACTTCGCTACTTATGAGCCAAAGGAATTGACGGAACAAAAAAAAAACAATATCAAAAGAGAAAAGTGAGAAATGAAAGGGAAAAATTAAAAAAGAAAATGAAATGAAATATCAAAATTGGCTAATGGGAACATGCGAGTAACTCCATCGGGGCTATGGACGCCTAACTGACAATGGAGCAATGTTTGTGAGATTGTGACGATAACCTCGTCAGGACTATGGACGTCTGACTGGCAGCGAGGCTCTATCCAGGATGTTTATGAAGTTTAGATATACTACGTAGCCAATTACAGGGGAACCTGTAGGTCATAATTACCTTGTCGAGAGGAATGAATACACTTGCACACACGTATGTAATCAATGACAAAGTATCTTGATCCGGGTCGGGATTCTCCTTCCTCTTTGAAGTATATTTTCTAATCTCTTGATAAGTTGGGTTGAATTTTCTGGAGGCTCTAAGTGTCGATTGAGTCTTTATTTTTGAAATATTTAAGAACATTTATTCAAGGTGACGCTAGATGTTGTGATGTATTCACACATCACCCCATTGCAAATGGGGACCCCTACTTTTTGCTTTCTAGGGTTAGTTTAGTTTACTTGGTTGCCTGGTCTTGGCTATTAGTCTTTGCAGTGAAAGTTGCCAAAGAGATCATTAGGATAACAGGCTTTGCTTAAGTTGAAGTGGGTCAATAAGTGGTCTAGGTCAGGGTCTCTATGAAAGCCTTTTCTAGGTCAAGCTTTGCTCTTGTTTCTAGGTGATGCCTTGTTTGAGTTTGAGAAAGTCAATGAAGCTTTGTGAGTGAATACATCTTCGAGGGTTTGAGATTGGTCCAATTGATGAATGATGAGGTTCTAGGCACTGATTGATGTAAAATTGACCTATTTTGGTCCTTTGAAATGCCTAATGACCAAGCCTAGACTTTGAAATTTGGAAAGGGGTTTAAAATTTAAACATTTTGCAAATTTCGCTCCTGACCCTTCCAAAGGGTCCAGAGCGAAATCCTTAGAAAGACCTAATTTGTCATAAAAAGCATTGAATTGACATCACATTGAAGGAAAACTAACTTGTTTAAGATGAAGAAAGGATCCAAAAACCAAGTTGGAGAGCAAAGTTGAGGGGAAAATGAGGAAATTGAGCCTAAAACCTCAATTTCGCGAAGGGTCCAGAGCGAATTTCATTGTATCTCTCTTCCTGGTCCTAATTTGCATAGAAAAATTGTCCTTATGGCATGATTAAGAAATAATTGATATGTTCAACGAAGCAAAGTGATGAAAAGGTCAAGAAATTAAGCATAATTGCAAATTTCGCTCCTGACCCTTCCAAAGGGTCCAGAGCAAAATTTCCCAAAGGACCTAATTCTTCACCAAAGTCATTGAATGGTTGGGAAAATTTGCAAGATTATGTAAGGAAAAGGGATCAAAGATCAAGTTTAAGACAAAGCCAAGTGAAAAGGGAGGTGAACTGAGCCTAGAAGAGCAATTTTGCTCCTGACCCTTCCAAAGGGTCCAGAGCAAAATTCCTAGAAAACCTTTTTTCCTCACCACTTTTATAGCAAGCTAGCTTGAATATGACAAGACAAAGGGTAAATGAACAAGTCCTAGGCAACTTGAGTGATGGATTTAAGCCTGAAAGACAAAATTCTCTCCTGACCCTTCCAAAGGGTCCAAAGCGAATTTTCGTAGAATCCTCTCTTTGCTTCATTTTTTTGAACTAATTTTGTGCTTTGAAGCCTTAGCTAGGATGCCATCATGCCTTGGAAGCAAGTGAGGGATGGAAGAGTGAAGGATTTTGAACTAAAATGCAAATTTCTCTCCTGACCCTTCCAAAGGGTCCAAAGCGAAATTCTTAAAACACCTATTTTATCCTTGTTTGAGGTCAAAATCTTAGTTCCTATGGCGTGGTTGAGGGAATATTGATGCATATTTGCCTTGCAAGCTGGATTGGAGCAAAGGAAATGATGGAATTGAGGCCTAATCACAAATTTTTCTAGAGCAAAATGTCTAAAACCTCATTTTTCTCCCAATTTTGTGTCAAGCCTAACGTTGATGGGGATTGATTGAACTTAAAGGTATCCCTAGGCATGAATTTGAGTGAGTTGTGATCACAAAAGGTGAAGAATTTGTCCAAATATGCAAATTTCGCTCCTGACCCTTCTAGAGGGTCCAAAGCAAAATTCCTTATAGGTCTTATCCTTGGCCAAGGCCCAGAGCAAAATCCTTCTTTCAAGCCTTCCTGGGGGTCAAATAAATGATGTCTTCATGAGGGAGGAATTGAAAGGTGAAAATCAAGGCAAAATGAAGTGAGAAAGAGGAATTCAACCTAAAGGAAGAATTTCGCTCCCGACCCTTCCAAAGGGTGTAGAGCAAACTTCTTCAATGGACCTTGTACCTTGCCTTAGCACTTGGATAACCCCGTCCTAAGCAATTTTTGAGAGAAAATGGCTTGTTTATACCTTGAAGGAGCACAATTATGAAGTTCAATTCCTTAAAGAATGAGTTATGAATAGGGAATTAAGTGAGATTACCAGTTTCGCTTCTGACCCTTCCAAAGGGTCTAGAGCGAATTTCACTATAGGGCATGTCCCTGGAGAGGATCTTGAGCGAATTTCATTCTAATGCCTTCTTGTTGATGATTTAAGGTGAGAAATATCATGTTAGAACAAATATATCATGTATACTTAATCATCCTTTGTTTGTTTTGCAAATTAATAAAATCAAGATGGAGGAGGATCAGGCAAAGACAAGGAAGACCTATTCAAGTTCTATCATCATCAAGGACACTTCAAATGCATGGAGGAGGATTCGAGGTGCTTCTAAAGCGTTGGAAGACTTCAAGTGTTCAAGGAGTTGCAAGCTATCCTCAAGATCTTCATTCTACCACATGAAGAAACCACAGGATGATAAAGAAGAAGAATCTTACAAGCACTTCAAGGCGAAGTATGCTAGCAGAGGAGGAGTGACTTGACCGTGAGGAGGCCTCATCAAACACATGGGATTCAAGGAGGTACATCATTCATGCATCAAAGACAGAGGAGGATCAACCAAGGCATAAATGTTAGACAAGGTGGCATCCCAGTCACTATTCCTCCAGTCAGATAGCTCCACCTCAGCATGTCCAGATTCAATGTACCTGACTCACCAATAATGGCACAAACTTCGAGGCACCTACCCCTAAATTCTATTGGTCTACACTCATGAAATGTAATTTTCTCATTGGCTAAAGGAGTTTGTTATAACAAACCCTAATTAGGGTTTTCCATCTTGTAATCCTAGCCATTAATTGTAAATCAATCAGAGCCATTGAATTGTAAGGAGCTCCCTATATAAAGCTCTGGCTCTTCATTTGTAAAGGTTAATAGTTTAGAGTTAGCTAATAGAGTTTATAATAGCTAATGATTGATAGGAAATAGAATAGCAATTAGAGTAGATTAGGAGGAGAAGGCAAGAAATTGTTGCCTAAATTGAAAATGAACTCCATTTTCATTAAAGTTAAGGTGAAATGTGTTCTTTCTTGCAATATGCATGGTTTCTTGTTGAATCTTTAATTTTAGATGGTAGAGAATTAGATTGAATTGAGAAAAATTGTCGAATGCACTCACGTGTAATTCGCCTAGTCCAAACCACTAGCCTCTTACTGATTGTAAGGGTGACCTGCGTGGTCAACTGGCATAGAATGAGCTTAATCTCAAGTCGTTACGCGTCTATTGTTCATGCATTAACTTAAATGATGATCAGTGTCTGATGGTGTACGATTTGAATATATTCAAAGCGTCCCTTAGAAGATCGCACTGAGTTGGTGTTGAATTGTTCATCCTGATGGTGAGACCCAACCTAGTAGGACTCCACCTAGTCATTGATCCATCTTCTCGCATTCTAGGTATTAGAGTAGACTTTCAGAGCCCTATATCTTTTGATGTTTCTTTATCTTCCAGCCAGTAGATAGGATTCAAGTTCCAGCAGATTAAACACTCAGGCCATCAAATGTAAGTCCCCCTGTGATTCCAACATAATCACATTAGACCAAATTGAGCTTATCCACACGTAGATAACCTACATACCAAAACCTTGAAGTTATCTTGATTGATCCTTAGGCAAATCTTTAACATTCAAATAACTTTGTTCAAGAGAGGATAAGATACCTTGGTATTTTATTTTGTGTTCGCATCAACTCAACCCCCTTATCCAACAAATGTGGAAGCAGATCCCCCCCCCACGTGTCCTAGTGTATCTGGAAGGAAAGGAATGACAAGATATTCAGAGACAAAGAGGCCTCTGTGGAAACTGTGTTTGCTCGATTTCTTAAATTGATTCTTGAGAATATCTATGTTTCTAAAACCCAGATGGCGTCCAAGACGCCCTTTACCTGGGACTGGGAAATTGTTAGATGCTAGAACCTTCCCCCCTCGTTCTCTCTTATTGACTTCTCTAATAGACTTATAAGACAAAGCACAGTCTGGTTCCCCCCGGTTACAAATTTTAAACTCAATTTTGATGGGGCTGCCAGGGGGGCTTGATTGTTGGTGGAGGGGTTATTAGATCCCATATGGGGGCCCTTGTTGCTACTTATGCGGGTAACCTGAATGGGCATTCCTATAATCAGGCTGAAGCGATGGCCTTAGCATGGGGAATCCATATTGTCCTCTCGATGGGAATCAGGATTATGTACATTGAGGGGGACTCCAAGCTTATCATTGATGTTGTCAAAGGGTGGAATAAGCTTAATTGGACTATTGAGGGAACCATTAGGTACACCTTGAGGCTCATCTTCATGCTTGAATCATTCAGAATTATGCATATCTACAGTGAAGGCAACCGTGTGGCAGATGCCATGGCAGCCATTGGCCTAAACCTCTCAGGGTTGAGATGTTGGAGGAGTCACAAATCCCTCCCAGACCATGTTAACTTCCTTCTCCAGGAAGAGAAATCCAAAATCTTCACTAATGATTGAGTGACTGCCAAGTTCTTCCCCTACCCTCCTCTCTTCCCTCGGGGCAGTCTGGAGGTGTTGGTTTCATAATTTAAATATTGGAATATCCCTTTGATCCCTTCTAATGTGGTGGTGACTCATTCGACCAAGCTGGCGACGACGCACGCGTTGTTGTGTTGGCAATTCACTTGGGCTTGAAGAGTCATGATGAGGTACGATTGGATTGGAAATGTGTTGGTTGTCGCCGGTATTTGCTGGCTCTTAATGCCTCGTAACCAGGAAATCATTTCTAAAATTGAATTCATTTTTTCCCATGCGCCCAACTTCATTTCTCATTTATTGACATCGGGCTCGCACACTTCCCATTATCTCTTCTTGGCTTGCTTCTCGAAGGGTCTCTGCAACTTTCTCTATTCTATTTTTTTATGACTAAAGAATCTCTATTGGTGGAGGACATGGGGGGCGACAGAGTTAGATATGAATCGAATAATCCAAATGATTTTAAAAATGACCCCCTGGTCTGGAACTTCTATGTTGAAGGTGAGGTCGCCGATTTTCTAGATTGCCTGAAGGGCCATGATGAGCAGCTCTTGGCTGCTTTTGCCTCCTCCTGGTCTAGGAGGTGGGTCTCAGTTGGCGGAATTTCCTTTGATGTCTCTGAGGAGACTATTGCCCAAGCTACGAAGCTGACCCTTGATGGCCATTGCTGAAAGCGTACCAGTCATATTGCAAACAACAAAGGTTTGAAACAGTTCTTCTGTAATCGCAAAGAACCCATCAAGCTACAAGGTGGGTTTGCTCGGGAGGAGCTCAAGCAATGGAACATGATCTGCCTCATGATCATGAAGTAATTCACTCTCGAAGGTAGGTATAAGGTATTCTACTACTACCATTTGCCCCTCAATCACTTTCATAACAATGATTTGCTTTGTCTGTCGTTTTATTTACTGCACTTTATAGAGAGATTTGTTAAAGACACCATGGACCCCAAGCATGGGGATAATCCACCTTACCTCCTCCACCAGGGCCTCATTTATATGTTGTATAAATTCCATGAGGCTCTCTGCCCCCCAGAATCTTTTGCTCTCTCATCCCCCCATGCTGACTCCCCAACAGCTCGCGGTCCTATCTATGGTTTTCCCTAGATTCTTCCAATATCCCCTATGAGGGCTTTGCTACGATCACCATATCCCTGCCTGCTTATGCCTCGATTGTTTCCTTATCAGCGGTCTCCCCTAGTTTAACTCTATCTACCTCTCTCAGTGCTTCCCGCTCCATGTCCAAGGGCAAAGGCAAAACCCCTGCTAAACGCAAACGCATTGTCTTTGATGACAATTCTTCCTCTGAGGATGTTGAGAATGACGATCCTTCCCTGGATTCCGAGGTTAAAAGGAGATCCTCCAGACTTTCTTCCAAAAGCTGCAAAAAGAAGACCCCGGTGATCAAGAATCTGGACTCTGAGTGATTGGGGACCCCATGGTTCTGATCACTCTTGGTTCTGCTGACATGAGTATCTCTGAAATGCAAACCCAGGACCCCATTGATGTTAAGGATGTGACCCCTATGAACACGGGCATTGAGAGTCTTATGGGCGTGGAAATCTCTGATAGCAAAGCCTTGGAATCTGGTAATTTGGACCTAGAATTAAAAATGACTAAACAGGTGATGGGCCTGGTTAATGATAGTGATAACTCCCTTGCTGGTAGTGTGGCCAAAGAGACCGAAGAAACTACAGATGACATGACTGTTGAGAACCCCTAGGAGGTCCCTACTCTCCAACAAATGGAAAAGCTGAGTATGGATGTGCTGGACATCACGTAGAGAATTGAAAACCTCGGCCTTGTACTTGATCTGCAAACTATCAAGGAGGATTTCAACCGGCTCAAGAACAAGATGGAGGCTTGGGAAGCCCAAATGGTGGGCCTTAACAAATTCCATGTGCATGTTTTACATATCTCCGTGCTCACCCTCTCTCTGCTGAGGGAACATTATTCAGACACTGAGGAGGACAAGCAGGAGGCTAGGGACCTCTACAAGTTCCTGTCAAATGAATGGAACGATGCTGTGGATGCCATTGGGGTGCACAAGGCACCATTGTAGTTTGTTTTTTGTTTTCTGCTGTTATTTCTGATTCCTAAAGACTTGGTTCCTTTTTGCTGATAGTTGCTGTTAATTGTTGTTAGAGTGTTGTTTTTGCGCTATGATTTTTAATAGTTTTTCAATGTAAAGAGTCAGATCCCTTTTTCTCACTGCTTTATTAATAAAAAACGATTATTGATAGTAGAAGATGAATGAGATTTTTGCAATATCATTGAAAGTACTAACTTAAATATAAAGAAAGGACCATTTTTATGTATACATTCCATACTATTGAAATATGCACTTAAATATTTAAATTAATACAACTAATTAAATTAACAAGGATTATGATAAGGAAAGTGAAAAAATATTTTTATTTTAGACAAGTGCTAACAGTTGGACAATAATGTTTTACTTTACTCTTAGTCTAACTAATAAGCATATCAAAAAAAATGATGCCATATATATGTCATGTAAAAGTAAATCAAAGGTATGCACGTCATTTTTAAGTGTTATTTCCTAAACTTGTCACACGTGAGTAGAATAAAGATAAAGATAAAAGCATGTGAAACATAGATAGAAAAGGCATTTTGTCATAACAATTAGGAAATTAGGGACATTTTTTCCTATTAAAAAGAGATGATTTTTACTCTTAGTTAAATATAATAGAATCCATTCAAAGTTTTATATAAGCAAGGTATTATTAAAAATTATATAGGATTGTTATCTTAAAAATCATAGAATTATTTATGAGTATGTTTTTTCTATCTTAAGGGCCCATCTTGATAATTTAACTAGTTGGTTTGTGTAGTGTCATAAATTGTATCATATGCATACTCACTTAGGCCTCACTTTAGTGTTTTTGTCTTTTATGTCCTGACTATGCCTAATTCTACTCACACCGGTGTCAAATCTTTGGTCCTTGTTGACATTTCATGCCCCCATGTACACTCACTAATGACAACCGATTTGAGAAAACCTAAGTGGGTTAAACACCTAGAGTTGGCTAGGCTAAAACCTTAAACCCTTAGCCTTCATTTGACTTGCTATTGTCGATTACCCTCTACTTAATTCATAAATTTAGTGTTACTCATCATTAAGTTGACTAGCCTCATTTCCTAGCACATTATCCCTTTAACCAGTAACTTGGTTTGTTTTAAGTCTTATTTCCCCCACATCCCCACAAGAGCTTATCTCTCTTTACACTTCAACCCCTATGGGCGGGCGAGGAAACCCCCTTGTGACCTCAACTTAACCTTTCACACTTCACATTTTAGTGCGCCACACTCTCGTGGCGATTTTCTCACCTAGTAGTTAGCAATCGCAAGCTCACAGGGAAGTCAACATGATTAAAACCATTCGATGCTTTGTCTTCTTTTCTCCGGCCCCTACTAGCCTTTATGGTGGGCCTCAATATATCTTGTGAGACAAGGGGCACCATTGATCTTTGTCGTGTTTCAAAGTTACCCTATGTTAGATTCTAGGCCCTCTTTGTCATCTGATCATGTGCCAATTTCAAGGATCGATAACCAACATTCAAATTCTATGGCCTATTTTTAAATCTCAATGGCTATGGTAGCAAACCTCCTCTGCAGAAGGAAAAAAATAATTCTTAACTACCCAAATGACCTCCTCTCCAAGCCTAACTTGCAAGACAACACTATCACTCCTCTTACAACCCTACACACATTATTGAGTGTGTCATGCCTCTTTATAACTTTTAGATGACCTCTTTCCTCTAACAAATATGCCATGGTCATGTTTGAAAACCACCCAAACTGTATGGGCTCCTTCTCCTTGACTGCCACCACATTTATTATGGCACATCATTCCTTCCAGAAGATCAAGTGTGCACGCCAAGATCAAATTATTGATCTAATCTATTTTCCAAACTACCTCTATAGGAAACCCTAGTTGGGTTAGGCTTTAAGCAAAAAATAGAATATCTCAATTATGCCTAACTTATAAAGTCAACTTTGTAACATACGTTAAGGATTCTCCTCTTTTTCTTTGACAAAAACTCATGTTTTGTAGTTGTAAATGTTGTCTTGCCTCTACATCAATAAAATCCATTATCTTACATCTTCTCTAGTTCAGAAAAAATGTGTGAAATATCTTAACTTTTGTTTGAAAGCATTATTTTCTCTGTTTCCAGATTGTATGTTGTGTTAAATATGCTCATGGATGTTGTTTTGTGAATGCTTCCCTTTCCTCCCAACATCTTATAAGTCATAACCTTAGGCAAGGAGAAACAAAATTCTATCTTAGTGCATCACCTTCTTTCATTTCTACATTTTCTCTCCTCTATTCTCTACAAGTTGTTATGATAGGTTTAGAAGTATAATTTGAAGTGTTGAGTTGGTTCAACACTTGCACCTTGATCAGAAAAGAAGTCGACCTTCTCTAGAGATTCAAACCTATTGAGCAAGGTCCCACACTTCAAGGTTGTTTTCATATTTCACAAGGTTGTTGAGTTGATAGCTCAACAAGGGTGCAAACTTCTATGACAGCAATCTCCATTTCATGCTTTAACTTTTGGACCTTGATTCAGTCTGGATGGACTGGACCATGGAGCTAGGCACCATAGTCTAAACCAAAAGGGCGCATTGTAAACACTCAAAATTGTCTCGCATTTATATAATGTCAATGTAGCTAATTATTCTTCTATATTAGTTAAATAATTTTAATTATTTAATTAATCTAACTTCATTAATATTCTTCTTCCACTTCAATTTAATCGTTCAATTTCCATGTTAATCATGTAATTAATTAACCATTTCCTCTTATAAAATAAATAAATAATTTTATTATTTAACTAATCTTGATTTTCCACTTTAATTAAATATTTTTTATTGTTTAATTAAAATCAATTTTCATCTCCCCATAATTAAATAGTTTCTTTAAATTATTTAACTGGCTAACAATGTCCTTTTAAATAAAAAAATTCCTAAATTTGTTTAATTTCATTTAACCTTCATTTCAAATAAATCTAATTTCCCTCCAAATTCAATTCAAAATCACTTCCCACTAATTCTAATTTCATTTGACATTTTCAATAACTTAAATGCAACTCAAATGACATTTCATCTTAAATTTCCTACATCACATGTGAAAATTGCTAACTAAGACAGACATCCGGAGTTCTAACTAGTGACTCAACAACCACCTTCTCTAACTAGTCAATTACTTCTCCCTTTTTCAAAATCAGCTTTTTCTAACTAATCAACCAATTCAATTCCACTCTCATTAATGTCTCTTAAGTAGTCAGTTAAGTGAGTCAATCTATCAATCATATCTAATCAGAATGAACAATTATCTCTCACCAACTTGTCTCATCTAATCTCAACCATTGATCAATTATGTCTTCAGATCAATCTTAGCCATCAAATCAAACTTCTTGAAATCTATAAATTGAACATCAATCTTCCCTTTTCAATGGCCACGATCTTCCTAATTCTTGTGCTAACAATATTGCAGGTATTTCTCAAAAGTGTAACTTTGAGAGCCACATTCCACAAGAAGAATGACAACGGGGGCTAGATACATTGGAGTCAACATGGATTTGATTATCTTTTAATTATGCTTTTGTTTTGTTGATTTCCATTTCATACTCCTTTATTGAGTTATGATTGGATGATTGCTAATAGATCTAGGTTTCGTGGTTACCTTTTAGTTTATTAACATTGATGAATTTTTCTCATAAACATTATGATGAACCCAACATAAATGATTAGCCAACTGATTTTTTATTTTTCGCGTGTTTACAAATACAAGTTTCAGATTTTGCAATCATGTCTAGATTCTCACATTCTTTGCTATGATTTTCACATTTGTCATCAGCAGATTTTTTATTTATTTATAAATTTATGCATTTGTCTAATGTACTTCTTGCATTCATTATACATTAATTTCATATTCATTTGTCACAATTTTGCACTCTTATGGTAATAAGCTTTTTGCATCATTTTTTTTTAACGTTTTTTATCTTTAGAGTACAATTATTGTTACTAATTTGTGTTTTCTAGCATTTGTTTGCTGCTAACCATAGACTTCCCCATTTGGTATGCATAAGAATTCTTAGATAGCGACCATGTGTTGCACAAAGACACATCCGAAGAGAACAAAAATAAATACGTTGTGCTAAATAAATCTTGAGTGAACTTGACGAATACATAAGTTGAACTACCTACCAAATGTATTTGATGGCTTATGACATGTGTTATAATATAATGGGCATTGCACTAAGTGAATTATAATATAACCCTCTGATTTTGGCATAATTTTGAAAAATCTGCAAAGAAGATCCGGAGCCCACAACATAGATTTTGTTATTTATTAGCGTAGATTTTCGCATTCGTTACTTTAAGTTTTTGCATTTGTCAGTGGATATTTCTGCTTTCATTTGTAATTCATTTCACATGTGTGCTGCTGGATTATTGTATTCGTCGAACAAATTTTCACAATTGGCTGGCGTAGTGTCGTAAATTGACACAGTTGCTAGGGTGGTACAATTTCACACTTAGTTTAGCACTCGCCTTAGTGTGTTTGCATCTTACATTATTATTTCTCTTTAAGCATTTAATTAATTGATTTAATTAACTCTAAAGTCATATTTCATCACTTCATACATTATAAAATTGGGCCCTTTACCCTAAGTGTACCCCCTTTTATTTTATTCCTCCAATAAATCATTTAATCATAAACCCTAATTATGTCCTATTTCAACCTTTAAGGCCCGATTTTGCATATCAAAACACCTCAAAATCAGCTATAACTTTGGGATTTGCTCTAATATCATCATATCTAACAACCCTGAAAATTTGCTGAAAAGTTGGTCGGACCATGGCGGGAGTGCAAATGGTCCTCGACTTTTTTCCTGAAATTTTGGGAGCACAATTTTATGATATTATAATGCTTAAACCCAAAATATTGGTGGGAAATTCAATTCCTAGTCGGCCTAAAGGCAGAATCAAGTCGAAATTAAGATCTAGGGTTTCATACATAAGAGCTCTCTTTCTTCATTTGAAGGCAACTAAGATCTATCAGATCGAATCGAGGAAAAAACTATTGGAGCAAGCATAAGGAGCCTTCTGTGTAGTGAAAGAGAAGCCTATGTGGAGTCTTCAACAACATTAAACAACATTCATCAAGCATTCCATCAAGCATTCCATCAAGCATTCATCATCAATTAGAAGCCTTGAAGACATTGAAGAGTAATAAGAGATCTAGTGACAATATCTCTCCCTTGGGGATTGGTACGATTTCATTTTATTTTCTTGTCTTTGTATGAGCTTATTTATATCAATTTGCACAATTAACTTCATAATTTAGATCATTTATCATATTTTGTTTGAAGCATTGTCATTTACATTCACATTTACATTTAGGGTTTACTCTAATGCATAAGGTAGCTCTAGTTTCTTATCATTTGGGATCTTGCATGCACACAAGGTTCTAGCACACACATTTTCAATACAATATTGGATATTTGTGGAGGTGTAAATCACCAACATATGGTTTTTACCAAGGCAAAACCCTATCTAGCCACCCAAACCTTCCCTTTTCAGTTGCAGGTGCAGAAACAGGTACCCAGAAGGACTTTTAGCTCAGGAAAAGGCATCAGAACCACCCAGAATCATCAGATCTACCCTAATCTACCTGTACAAGGGCGTGGAACCCTGGTCTTACCTAGGATAGTGGTGTGGCACCATGGTCCCTCCACTTTTCAGTGAAATTTGACAGGTTGCAGCTTCAGGTCATTAGATTTGCAGTCTTTCAGTTGCACCCTCCTGTCTACAGAAACAAGATAGTGACGTGGAACCCTAGTCCCGATCAGTTTGGATTAGTTTGAAGCATCAGGCACACATCTAAAATCCTCCCCCTTTCATTCTTTTAGTATCTCAGTTTCATATCTGCAAGTTTGTGCAATTCTGAGGTTCATTTATGCTTCATTCTTTATCTCCTAATCTAGTTGATCATTCAAGCCTTAGTTTTTCTCATCATTTGCAACAAGAGGAATAGAAACACTAAGAGGTAATCCTTGCCTCTCTCTTTCTCACAATAAGTAGCCAAAGTTATCTATCTCTGTATGCTCTTTCATATTCCCAATGTGTTGGCAAAAGTGGGATTAGGTCCTAGTCACCTAGTCTCGCTTTTCCTCCTCCACATTTTGGTGAACCCGACGTGAATCCAACCTTCTTTAATTCTAATTTATATTCTTATATCTGAGTGTTTTTTCTATTTCAAATTCAAATTTACATTTACAAGTTTCAATTCCTTGCAAATTTCAAAATTTAGAGGTTAATTTTGCTAAAACCCTAATTTTTCAATTCAAAATTGAACTTGTGGATAGCTTATTTTGGATCATTAATTTTAGATCTGATTTAGGAACACATTTCACTCATAAATTTAATTTTCTAAATCAACATTTAGAGTGCTTTAATTGATTAAAATTTAACATTTCCTTCTATTTTGCATATGTTAGCATTTGAAAGAAGAATTTTTTTTCATGATGCATTCATTTCCTAAATGTGATAATGGATTAGCTTCCCTTGTTTCAATTTTTCCCTGTCTTAAAGAACATCCTCCTATCTATGACAACATTTTAGTGCCTAAAAAAGTTGTTACTAATCCCTTTAAAACTCTCCCATGTTCTAAAGATGAAGATTTGAAGAGTGATATTGACAATTGTTCTAAAATGTGCTCTTCTCATCTAGCTATCTTAGAGGAAGAGGATGATATCATAAACACTTTTCGTAATGTTACCTTACCTTACTTATGTTGGCAATTGACACTCATTGGATTCATATATTATCATTTATGGCAACATGGTTACTTGGCAACAAGATTCATAAGGAAGCTTACACTGGCATACACCGACACTAGGAGGCATTCACCGACAGATACCAGCATTGGAGAATCTAGGGTTACACCGGCACCGACACCGACATCGATCACTTCAGTGAAGCCAACATTAGGCTTGGACCCGAAGGAAGTTTTATTTGTAAAATTATTTTATTGTATAAAGCCGACATTGTATATCTTTTGTAATACATTGTAAGCCGACATAAGGCTTATTGTTTGTAAGGGTATATAGGTCAGTTTGCTAGGTCATTTTGTAGAGGGTGACATAGGAGAATACAACATAACTGTATAATGTGAAGTATATGTATGTAGATCATTTGTATGCAAATTTTATGTCATGCAATGACCTGTAGATAGTTTGGAAAACATTCTTGGAGGAGAAGAGATACCGGTAGAAGTGTTCAAGGGTTTATGAACTGGTACAGAGCAGAAATATAACTGGAACTCTTTTTAGCATAGCATATGCATTTTGTGAGTTCATTATTACTGTTCATTTTAGCAGAAGCTTGTAGTCAGTGAGACTCTTTTTGTGGTGAGCAATGTGCTCTAGGAAGTGTGCCTTCCTACATGTGTAGGCCCCCATTTTATGTAATATCCTTTCATATGGCCAGTGAACTGATATTGTGGGTCACAAATCCCACCGTGGTTTTTCCATGTATAAATTCTTTGTGTTATGGTGTTCATTTATGTGGATGGTTTATTTGCTTCAAGTTATATGTTTCTTCATTTACCGGTTTATATATGTATGTTATAAAAGGGTAAAATTATTTCTTACCAGCAGAACACTGATTCACCCCCCCACCCCTTCTTAGTGTTCTTGGATCCCAACAATTGGTATTAGAGACTAGTTCCTCAGAAGAAGTTTAACAGCTTGAGGAAGATCCTAAAACTGGAATCATTGAACATGGCTATGGAGAACACAACTTGAGATGGCTCTTGAGGATTATGATGCTGGAAGGAATTTAAAATTGCACGATGAATTGAATTTTGCTAATGAATTCATCCTTGTTCTACAAGAAAGGTTATCATCAGCTCAAGCCAAGAGAAAGGAACTTTTGCAAAACCCAGATGATGAGGAGAAAAATGCACTTAAGGAACAATGTCAGAAACTAAGTCAAGCAAACATGCTCATGAAGAATGAAATGCAAGACCTAACTATGAGGTTATAAAAAGATATTGAGGACACAAAGGAGAAGGAAGATAATCTTGTTATATCTCTGAAGAACAAATTTGATGAATCTGGTAGATTGACTCATGAGAATAATCTATTGAGAACTTATTTGGCACACTCCCAGAACAATGAACAATCGCTTGAAAGACAAATAACTACTCTGAGAGATTATTCGACTACTGCAAGTGAGTATAAAGAAAAATTCAGGATTAGTGCTGCACGGTTGGATGACTTATTGAAAAGACAAAGACAAAATGATGATTCTAGAGGACTTGGATTTGTACGAGGTGAAAGCTCCAGTCCTGCAAATGAAGTTCAGACAACTAGTTTGCAGAACTCATCAGACCAGAGGAAACCAGTAAGGAAATCTAATGCTTATAAATTCAATGGTAGATGCTTTGTTTGTAATAAATTTGGGCATATGGCTAAACAATGTAGAAATAGAGCAAATCAAAACTACAATTCTATTCCCGGTCAATGCACAAATTGCAAGAAATATGGTCATAGATCAGAAGATTGCATAATGAATGTCAAATGTCATGCATGTGGAAAGTTTGGTCATTTGGCTAATCAATGTAGGTCAAGGAATGACACTGGATATATTAAAGCAATTCAAAAGAACAATGCTACATGTTATGCATGCAACAAGATAGGTCATATTGCTAAGTACTGCAGAAGCAAGACTCAACCGGTTAGAAATGATAAAGCAAATGAGAAAGGAAAGCAGAAGGTAGATGAAATTCAACAAGATCACACCAAGAGATGGGTTATAAAGTTTGAAGAACCAAGTTGAGATGGATCTACACTGGTAACTCCACCTGTGGAACAGAGCATTCCTGCACCGACAGGAAATTCCACCGGTAACTGAGGCATACGCCTTAGGGTTTGGCAAATCTATTGCAAATCTTGCATATTCCCCGGAGGAGATCTGAAAGAGATCTGGAGAGTTTTCTTAATCATTGATGAAGGTTTACCCGACATGAGACTGTGAAACTGACATGCGGTAGGATACATCGTGAAGCATTTATGATAGTGAAGGATTAGGGTTTACTTGTTGATAATAGGAGAAAGTGAATTCATTTTCACTCACCCAACATTCAAGCAATCCAAAGCGAATCAAAGGCGAATTTCAAGCGATTAAGAATGAGCAAAGGCATTCTAAAAGGATTTCCAACAATCATCAAAGAAGCAATCAAATCTTCACACCGATGATCATTTTTCAAATATTTCTTCAAAATGGCATTCAAATCATCTGCTCCTACTTTCATTGCAAATCCCACCATTGTTGAAGTTAAGGATAAGCTGAGGCCCGTTTTCAAGGAAGTTCCCTAGATAGCTGAGAAAGAAGACTTTGCAGGCGCATTCTCTAGAGTTCCTGACGATGTGATGTATGTTGAAGATGTAAGGGCATATATTCACTGCACCTTGGAGGATCTAGGTACATAAGAGATTAAGGGCGCGTATCAATCTATGATACTGGGAGACTCTAGAACAATCAAACTAGAATATAAGATCATTGAGGATCTAGGGTTAACCAATATTCTATACATACCAGAATTCAAAGATGAGGTGATCAGATATGTTCTGAGCAGGGTTCACAATGAATTCATCTGGCTGGATAGGCCCCAAATGATCACAAAGGAAGCGATTCAAGCAGTCACCGACTTACCCAAAGTAGGACAAGAACCTGACAAGAAGATTTCCACCACTGCGGTTGAAAAGCTCATCGACGCAACCCATGATGGAAGATCTATGAGAGTCAGCACCATCAAGGACTTAGATGTGAAATTTGTCAGCATGATAATCAGTTATAAGGTAGCTCAATCTAGTCGATTGAACTCTATTGGTAGTTCCACCATCCATGTTGCTTATCAATTGTAGAAGAATAATGAGAAGTATGATTTATGTGAATGGCTGAGAAGTGAGTTAATGATAAATCTTGGAAAGATTAAGAGTGTTAAGAAAGGAACTTTTAGGTTCGGAAATCTCATTGTTTGTTTAATGCTTTACTTCATGAATGAGCTACCTGGTCTAGGGAAGAAGCATTGGGCTCATGACATACCAGTAGGTATGCAAATCAAGGAAGCAATCACCGGTCTTGGTATCGGCAGGGATGAAAAGCTTTGGGGCTATTTCAAAACATTTCAGGAAAACATGAGACAGAGGGAGAGAATATCAAAGCACATTGTGGAGAAGTACTCCATTGATATCTGTTTTATGGTGAAAACTGATGAAACTCTTATGGAGGTAGTAGAACCTAAGATCATATGGATCACTGAGCTTGGATATGAAGTGGATGATAGCATTTTTGAACTCTATGCAAAAATGTTGCTTGAAGCTCCATTGGATGATAAAATAGAACACTTTGGTACTGCTGAAGAAAAGGCTCTTGAAGTCAAAATTGGCTTTGACAAGAAAAGAAGAGAGAAGAAAATAGACAAGATGTCTACATATATATAGGATTTCAACTGGGTTCTAGATCCAAACCGACAAAGGAACCGACAATGGTTAGTGCTCGTGAGGCAAAGAGGCCTGAAACTTTCATTTCTTCTGTCACTTCTGACTCTGATCCAGAGGACAATGAACCTCTAGCATTCAGAAGGGTACAAAGAAAGAAAGCTGACCAACCTCCGGTAGAGGAGAAGAAGGTGGAGCCAAGGAGGAAGCTTGTGAGAAAAGTAACAAAACCTACTACACCCCCACCTCTGGCAAGCAAACCTATTCAAAAGAGGAAACCAGTCACATCCACTTTGATAAACCACAACAACAACAACAAGAATGAGGATGATACTAAATTTGGTAAGGCTACAATTACCTGTGCTGAATTGATTAATGAAATAACCAAGGATGGAATTTTAAAAAATGTATCCATTTATTATGAAGATTTAGAGGATAATGAGAAGAATGAGTTTGAAGAGGCAATTTTGTTACATATAGATATATATAAGAAAGCCTTAGTAGAAATTTTGAAGGAAATTCCTCTATCACTGTATAATAAATTAGATGCTAGAAGACTTGATGCAGTCAAGAGGGATAAAGAAATTAAGGAAGTAGAAATTTTGGGTATGTGTGGATCAACAAACAATGAAGAAATGAAAATATGCATAGATGTTGCTAACATAACAGTTTTTAGTAGCAAACCCCAGCAAATAAGCCTAATGATGGGTAGGGTAAATGAGGTAGTAAATGAGACCAAAGATGGTTGGACCAAATTCTTCCAAAAGAATCTTGATTTTCTCACCTCCCAAGAAGAATTTGTAAAAGCAACAACTTCCACCATCCCGAACAGATCTAAAGGGAAAGGTATTTTGGATAGTTCGGCTCCAATTTTGAATAAACTGGCAATAACTATAAATATACAGACACCACCGGAAGTAAAGGATAGTGTACAGTCAATACTGGAAGAAATAAATTTTGAAAAAGGCAATGTACAGAGTACTGACAATATTGTGGATAATACTCCACCAACAGTAATAGATACTGCACCATGTGGTGAAGCCACCGATGGTAACGAGGATAAGGCAAAGGGAACTGAGACTATACCGACAGTTAATGTTGATTCCCTGGAAAAGGTTTTGGCAATTGACACTTCTCAAGTTGAGAAGAAATCAATCACTGAGATGAGTCCCACTGAGTTAATGATGATGGCTACTCATAAACTAACAAAGGAGAGATCGACAGATAAAGGAATAAAAGATAACTCAATCACAGTTTTGCATAGACTAATTCCTGATTGTAAGATTGAAAATGAAGCAATCCCTTCCGGCAAGCTCAAGGAATTAACTGAGCATATATCTAACAACTTTCAATCTTTGTAGCAAAATTCAAACCGATGTGCACTTGAGAGATTTACTGTGGCTAAGAGAGCCACTTTTGATCAAATTATTGAAACAAAGAAGAAGAAAATTGAAGGAAAATTGATTCTTATTAAGAATTGTTTAAAACAATGTACAAATATCTACAAGGTCTATTGTAACATAGAAACTCTTACAACAAATGTAGATAGCAGATTAAAGGAGTTACATGATAAGGTTGCCAATATTGCAAACTCTTTTGATGGATTAATCTCACTAACAACATCTGTTGATGGACAAATTTTGTCCTTGGAGAACCAAATTTTTGCTTTTGAAAAGGAAAGAGACAAGATCATTTGAAGAGCAAGAAGTCTTAAAGGATTGGTGAGTCCGAGATTGGATTCACTCGGTTTACATAAGAGGGAATGTCTGGATATGATTGCTAAGCCCACACCGACAGAAGTCAAGGAGAAGGAAACATTTGTACACTTACTAAGTGGACTTGTATCCATATCTGAAACCTTAAGAACCAGTTGGGATACATATTTATAGATGCTAGACAAGGCCTACCCAAAAATTTCGAAATTGGTCAAGCTCCGGTAGTGTAATCTGTATTTATTAATTCTTTCAATTCTTTCACCAATCTTTGGCATTGATGCCAAAGGGGGAGTGTATATAATGTGAAAAAACATCAGACAAAAATATGGTAAGGATATCAGGAAGAAGTGTATTGCTCAGGGGGAGCATACTTCAAGTTGGACAGACAAGGAATCCATTTTTCACATGAGTGTTGCCATCAATACCAAAGGGGGAGATTGTTGGCAATTGACACTCATTGGATTCATGTGTTGTCATTGATGGCAACATGGCAACATGGTTACTTGGAAACAAGATTCATAAGGAAGCTTACACCGGCATACATTGACACTAGGAGGCATTCACCGATAGATAGTGGCATTGGAGAATCCAGGGTTACACCGACAGTGGCACCAACACCGGCACCGACATCTAGCACTTCAGTGAAGCTGACATCAGGCTTGGACCCGAAGGAAGTTTTATTTATAAAATCATTTTATTGTATAAAGCCGACATTGTATATCTTTTGTAATACATTGTAAGCCAACATAAGGCTTATTGTTTGTAAGGGTATATAGGTCAGTCTGTTAGGTCATTTTGTAGAGGGTGACATAGGAGAATATATCATAACTATATAATATGAAGTATATGTATGTAGATCTTTTGTATGCGAATGTTATATCATGCAATGATTTGTATGTAGTTTGGAAAGCATTCTTGGAGGAGAAGAGATACCGATAGAAGTGTTCAAGGGTTTTTGAACCGATACAGAGAAGAACTATAATTGGAACTCTTTTTGGCATAGCAAATGCATTTTGTGAGTTCATTATTACTATTTCATTACAATAGAAGCTTGTAGTCAGTGAGACTCTTTTTGTGGTGAGCAGTGTGCTCTAAGCAATGTGCTCTAAGCAGTGTGCCTTCCTACATGTGTAGGCCCCCATTTTATGTAATATCCTTTCATATGGCCAGTGAACTGATATTGTGGGTCACAAATCCCACCGTGGTTTTTCCTCTTTGAGGTTTTCCATGTATAAATTCTTTGTGTTATGGTGTTCATTTATGTGGATGGTTTATTTGCTTCAAGTTATATGTTTCTTCATTTACCAGTTTATATGTGTATGTTATAAAAGGGTAAAATCATATCTTATCGGCAGAACACTGATTCACCCCCCCTCTCAATGTTCTTGGATCCCAACAACCTACATGATGCCTCTCTTAGTGAAAAGGTATTAATGGACATTGACTTATCTTCTCCTAAATTTGGTCTTACCAATGGGGGCATGTTAGTACAATAAGAGGTTATAAGCACTTCTTCCAAAGATCTCCTTCCTAAGCATGAATATTTGGAGAAATATGTTCATCTCCCTCCTAAAGAATACTCCCCTCATGAGGTTCATTTTGTGCAAGAAGATGGTATTGTCTATACTTTTCCTAGTGAGGGCATTTCCTCTTTTGATTCCAAAAATGTTCCCACCAGAGATAATGCATTAATGAGAAATGCTTTCACATCTCCTAAAGTTTACCTTACCCCTAAAGATGCCTTAGAGAAAGAAGATTAAATCATAATAAATTTCCTTAATGGTCTCTCCCCTAAAGATCCTATTGAAGACAGTTTGAGGAAAGAGGATGATTTAAATACATGTAGTGATTTTATACTTCCTTAGGATGAAGAATTAATGAACAATGTTATCCATTCTCCCAAAATTTTCAATAGCAATAAGGACATCTTTGTGCAAGATATTTCTAATACTTTTTCTAATGACCTCACTATTTGGGATGAACCATTAGAAGAAGGTGTTGATTATTCTCTCCCCCATGAGAGAACCCTAGCCAAAGGGGATGAAATCACGATTGATAACTCCCTTGATAGAATCTCACCTTCCATGAATCTCAATCATTCTCCCTCTAAAAATAAAGCATCTCCCTCTCCTCAACTTGGTTCTACTCATAAGGATACCCTAGTTCAAGATAAGATGGTTAACATCTTTTTCAAAGATCTCCCTCTCAAAGGTGATACTTTAAAGAGTAATGGTGATCCTTCTCCTAGAGAGTTTATTCTCCATGTAGATCCTTTGGTGATAGAGGATTATATGACCTTTCCTAAAAATCCAATGCCTACTTCTAGTTTCCCTCATAAAATTGATCTTAACGGTGATAATATCTTAGTGCAAGAAGAGACTATCAACAATTATTCCAAAAATCTTGTTCATTCTTCTTCTAAGGACACCTTTTATATTCCCTAACCATCCTCAATCAATTTGATACATGTGAATGAAACACCTAATAAACCCCTCTTCACAGTTCAAGGTGCTTGTCCTTCTTAAAATTCCCCACGTAATCCTATCTCAGTGGTTCAAGGTGGTTATGCTAATGATTCTTTTTCCACTCCTAAGAAACCTATTATTACTGTGTAAGGAGGTTATCCTACTAAGAGCCCTTATGAGTATGCTAAGAAAATTACTTGAGAGAGTTATAATACGGTTGCTCACACTTACAACACAAGAAGCAATAGGCAACCTAGTCCTCCTCCAGTTATCCCAACTTTACTTCCTCCCTCTCAACCTATTCTTCCACAAGCATCTCGTATATCACAGACTCTTAGTAAGAAGTATGATCTCATTGAACAACTTAAAGCTACTCCTGCTAAGATTTCTATTTGGGATTTGGTTCAAACTTCACCTACATATCTTGGGATGTTACAAGATGCTTTGAAAAACTTAGATGTCCCACCTGCAGTGACACCTAATAACATGGCTTCTTTGATTGATCCTACGAACAAATCTAAAGCTCAAATTGTATTCACACAAGATGAGTTACTTTCTTGTGAAATTCAACATCAATATGATCCTCTTATGATTGTGGTTATTATCAACGACAATGCTATAAGATGAACCCTTATGGACAATGGATCTGGCCTTAATGTTTATGGTGTGGAATTATTATATAAGATTAATGTGGATCGTTCTCTCATCGAACCTTCTTCTCTTACTATTTGAGGCTTTGATAATGTTGCTAAATAATGTCTAAGTGTCATAACCTTTCCTGTTAGGGTAGGTCTTGTTATGATACCTACACCTATTCATGTTATGCCTTGTAATTTGACATATAATTTTCTATTAGGGGGACCTTGGATTCATAACATGCAAGTTGTCCCCTCAACTTTGCATAGGCAAGTCAAATTCATTTATAACAATACAACATACACCTTGTTAGCTGCCAAACCTCTAGGTCTTCTTGTTCAACTACTTCCCATTCTTCTCCTAATCCTTCTAATTCTTCAAATACATCTACTTCCTTTAATGATCTTGTTCCTTCTAGTACTCCTGATTCTTCTACTCAATCAAAATCTGCTCCCAAGGATATCTTTTCTCCCGAAGGAATGCTCTCAGATGATGATTGGGGATCTCTAGACTTTACACCTACTTTTATAGGAGAGTATAGAGTATCTTGGAAAGAATCTCAGACTGAGAAGGAGAAATCTAAAGAGGAACCCAAAGAGAAACCCACCTTGTCTAAGCAACTAAGTAACAACTTTGTGGTTGCTTCTAATTCAAATAATTCTTCAAATCCTTCCTCTAATTCATATAGCACTAAGACATATGAGGCATCACCATCTCTTTCTTATTTGGCATCCCTTTATGGCCTGGTTTTCACATTTTAGCTAAGAGTGGCTATGATGGAAATGATTGTGGCGCAAATGAATAGGGAATTAAAGTTCCTTTAGAACATAATACACATGAAGCTTCATTTGGACTTGGATATAATCCTTCTAAGCCCACCAAAGCATCTAAAAGACCATATCTCAATGTGAATGCTATATTTAGTAGTGATGATGACCTCACCTCGATTAAATCATCTTCTACTTCTTTCAACACTTATCCCCCTCATAAGGAAACCTTAGCAATGAACAAATCTCTTTATCAACTGCCTCAAGAGATTTATAATCCCACTTATGAGACTTTATCTTCTACTCATTCTAAAATTCGTATTTATAGGAATAAGGCTCTAATGAATTACACTTATCCCTCTCCTAATATTTCTTGTGTGCAAGAGAAGTATGACTTAGTGGGATATTCTTCTCCTATAAACTTCTCTCTTTCTAAAGACTTTTTAACATTCATCATTTTATACATGTTTTTAATCTCACTTATAGTAGAGCATTTAACATGTCATATTCAAATACCTCTTTCAATCTATCATGTCTTTAAATAACATTAATGGCTATTATGTTTCTCATCATTATGTGACATTGGTAGCTCACTTACTGGGGGCTCATTGTCATTCATGATGGTACAATTTCAAATGCAATCATACTTTTGGAAGCAACATAATAGCCCATTTCTATATCATCTCTTCTCCCTATATATATAGGGGGCAAGAGTGATTTCAAACATCTCTCCTTATTAAGATTAAAAATTCCCCCTTTGTGAAGTAGTGTCTTCTATAAGGATTTCTTATTGATTGTAGAGGTGTATTGATATTTGAATTCCTTCTCTCATATTGGAACAAGCCTCCCTAATGGGGATCTTAAGTACATATCCTTAATTGCGACCTCCTCCTTGGTGATTGGAAGTCTTTGATCATTCATCAATTTCTTTTCTTCATTGAGTAGTATCTTTTATAATACACCCTTCTATTTTGTGCACACGCATATCCCTGATGAGGATCTCTTTCCTTCTTTTAGAAGAGTGTTGTTATAAATAATCTCTCTTTGATGTCATCTCAATCCTCTACTCTTTTCAAATTTCTTGCATTCATTAGTTATCTAAGATGTTATATTTGTCTAAGACAACTCCTCTTGAAGGTAGATGTCTTTTGAACAAATATCTCTTCTCCTCCAAGGATCTCTTGTACACTTATATAGCAAGATATCTCTTTTGAACTATTTTATCCTTGCTTGAAGAGTATTCCCTCTCTTTCTTGGATTTATGATATTTTTGCATGAAGGATATCTTCTTGGTGTCGAAGGTAGGTATCCTTGTTCTACTTGCACACACATGCACGAGGTTGAGTGGAACTAACGGTGTTCTCACTCTCCTCCCTTACATGGATCACCCAAATAGACTATGGGGGCTAGTTTTCCATGTCCTTCTCTCCATGGATCACCTAGTTTTAGGGGCAAGATGTCCATGGTTCATTTTCTCTTCTCATGGATCACCAAAGTGTGTATTAATTATTTATATCTCTTCTTCCTTCTCTTTGCATTTGTCTCCATTTAAATCTTCCATCTTGTGTTAGAGAGCTCTCAAATACCCACACTCTTTGTTGTGTTGGAATTGAGGCTTATTTATCTTTCTTACCAAATGATTCTGCATTAGTTTTTTGATCTTGTATCAAATCTTCTTGTGAGCATTTATCGCATTTATCATCAATTTTCTTTCACAATTCGATGTGGTAAACATGATACCCTGTTTCAACTCACTAAATTTAGCAAGCCAAAACACGCGGGGGGGGGGGGAATATAGCTACCCTCAAATTTTCATCACCTTCCTTAGTAAGCATTTCGGTGATTTTGTGATTTTATCTAACATGTGTTTTTGTAGGGTACGGATCCTAACTGTGTATTGCAGATACCGCTGGGGGCTTCGTCTGATAACTCGTGTATATATCCTTTTTCATGCATGTTTAATTTTCTTTGCTTTAGCTTGCATATGCATGTAGTGTCATATGATCGCTAAAGTGGGGGCTAAATGTAGTGTCGTAAGTTGTACACCCTTGCTAGGGTGGTACAATTTCACACTTAGTTTAGCACTCGCCTTAGTGCATTTCCATCTTGCATTATTATTTCCCTTTAAGCATTTAATTAATTAATTAAATTAAATCTAAAGTCATATTTCATCACTTCATACATTATAAATTTGGTCCCTTTACCCTAAGTGTGCCCCTTTTTATTTTATTCCTCCAATAAATCATTTAATCATAAACCCTAATTATGTCCTATTTCGACCTTTAAGGCCTAATTTTGCATATCAAAACACCTCGAAATCAGTTGTAACTTTGGGATTCACTCTAATATCATCATATCTAACGACCCTGAAAATTTGGTGAAAAGTTGGTCGGACCGTGGCGGGAGTGCACATGGTTCTCAGCTTTTTTTCCTGAAATTTTGGGAGCACAATTCTATGATATTATAATGCTTAACCCCAAAATATTGGCAGGAAATTCAATTCCTAGGTCGGCCTAAAGGTGGAATCAATTTGAAATTAAGATCTAGGGTTTCATACATAAGAGCTCTCTTTCTTCATTTGAAGGCAACTGAGATCTATCGGATCAAATCGAGGAAAAAGCTATTGGAGAAAGCATAAGGAACCTTCTATGTAGTGAAAGAGAAGCCTATGTGGAGTCTTCAACAAAATTCAACAACATTCATCAAGCATTTCATCAAGCATTCATCATCAATTAGGAGCCTTGAAGACATTGAAGAGTAATAGGAGATCTAGTGGGGATTGGTATGATTTCATGTTATTTTCATGTCTTTGTATGAGATTCTTTATATCAATTTGCACATTTACCTTCATGCTTTAGATGATTTAGCATATTTGGTTTGAATCATTGTCATTTACATTCATATTTATATTTAGGGTTTACTCTCATGCGTAGGGTAACTCTAGTTTCTTATCATTTAGGATATTGCATACACACAGGGTTCTAGCGCACACATTTCCAGTACATTATCAACTATTTGTGGAGGTGGAAATAACCAACACAAAGGTTTGACTAAGTCAAAACCCTATATATCCACCTAAACCTTCCCTTTTTAGTTGCAGGTGCAGAAATAGGTGCCTAGAAGGACTTTCAGCTCAAGAAAAGGCATCAGAACCACACAGAATCATCAGATCTGCCCTAATCAACCTGGGAAAAGGGTGTGGCGCCATGGTTGTACCCAGGATAGTGGTGTGGCACCATGGTCATACCTAGGACAGTGGTGTGGCACCATGATCCCTCCACTTTGCAGTGAAATTTGACAGGTTGCAGCTTCAGGTCATCAGATTCACAGTCTTTCAGTTGCAGCCTCCTGTCTGCAGAAATAGGACAGTGGTGTGGCACCCTAGTCCCGGTCTATTTGGCTCAGTTTACAACATCAGGTATTGTATGCGGGAAAAGCGGGTCGATAGAACTTAATATGTGAAAATATTGCTAAATGACTTGTCCACACACACACACAAGACTTCTTGGTGCAAGCTATGGAGTAATGAAGTATTACTCAGCTTCCCAAGGTTAGTCCCATGGTTCTCTATCTTACAATGTCCCTCAAACCAATGTTTTTGCTCTCAGATTACTGAGCAAAATGGTTTAGGGATGACAAATGCAAGAACGAGGGATGCTTTGATAGATTTTAATATGAGATGCATCCTAAGCTATGCATGATTCTAGAAATGCAATAAACTAGATGATAAGATGACAAGGTTAGTATGAGTACTATCCTAACATGATATATTTAGTCTATGATTGAGCTAAAATGATAAAGAAATTATTCTAAAAATGCATATTTAGACTAGTTCCTGATTTAAAAGAGGCTAAAATGATGAGCATAAAATGAGATATGAAAGCTTGAATGTATTTGAGCATAAGTGTGATACTACAAATTTGAAGGATGATTGTTATGGAGGAATGAGAGCTCTATTTATAGCAAGAATAGGGCAATGGATGGTCAAGATTGAATGGTTTAATCAAGGGTTGAGTTTGAAAGTTGGGGATCCATGTTTGTAATTGGCACCAATGAAATGGTGACAAGTGTCAACATAGGGTTGGGTTGAGAGAAGGGGTTGGAGGCATTAAATGCCTGAGAAGACCTTATGGTTATCTAGAGGGTAAGGGTCAAGTCTAAATTAAGATTACCCAATGGATTAAGAGTTAATCCAAGGATAAACCTTTGTGCAAATGATTAAGAGATAATCATGGTCAAAGCATTAAAGGCCTGATGAGACCCTTGGGTTGGATGAAGGTTGAGTTAAAACAAATAATTTAACCATGTAGGAGGGTTTGAGTTAACCATTAATGGTTATTGGAGACTTTGGGGGATTAAGTGGTTGAAGGTTGAAAGCCTTTAATGGTTATCAAAGACTTTGAGGAATTAAGTGGTTGAAGACTTGAAGCCTTTAATGGTTATCAAAGACTTTGAGGTTTTGAGAAGTGACTTCCCTTTGCTTAGGAATGTGACAAAGTTTAGAGGAGGGGTTAGGTTAATTAGAAGCGATTAGAAGATTCTAGAAGGGATTAGAAAGGGGTTTGGGATTTTGCAAGTGGATGGATGGATAATAGGATTTAATTGAAATAAAGTATTTTAATTCAATTTGGTTGCAATTTGGGGAAATTGGATAAATTAGATTTATTCAATTTAGGATAACTATTTAATTAAATTTGAATTTAATTAAAAGTGGATAGGGGGGTTTTATTGAATAAAATGATTTATTCATTAAATGGGTATAGTGAATTTAATTTAAATAAATTGAGTAATTTACTTAATTAAATAGAGGAATGTGGGTAATTTAATTAAATTGGATTTAATCAAATAGAAAAATGAACATAAAATATTCATTTAAGAATATGGTCATTTTTATACGTCTACATTTTGCCCCTCTTTGAAGTGACGCGTGTGCACATGTTATTTCAAAGAAAATGATGCCTTATCATGATTTATGATCAAATGCAATTTTTGTGTCGCTCTTATGATTTTCCAGTTGTACCCTGGATTTGATTTGATGTGTGATGCCCCAGATTCGATAGTTGATGTTGATGCCCCCTCGGGAGATGAATCAATATTTTGAAATTTTTTGATTTAATTTGATGAGTTGCGTATGATGTGTATGATTTTGTTTATGTGTAATGTGTGCAAATTGATTCATCTCCCGATAAGTTACAAATGTTATGGTATAGGGGAGACTGTGACCATATTACAGGTCCATTTGGCTAACCCTAATTTCATTTTCCTCCTATAAAAGGGGAAAAGGGCTTGAATTAGATTCATTTGTGCTTTGTTGACTTTGGAGAAGGAGAATTTGGTCTGCAGAGAAAATGCCTATTCCGTATCATAGACACCGTTTCGAGCGTGTTCGGAGGTACCGGAGACCTGCAGCGCATGGACCACCAGTAAGTCAACATTTTTGACCCTTTCTTGACTTTTCATTTTGTCGTTTTTAGTCATTTTTTGATTTTCAAAGTTCGGGTTTAACGGTTTAGCACGTCTAGGGCATATATTAGCGCATACGAAGTTTTAAGTAGCGCATCTAGTCGAATATTAGGGGTCGCGTCCGAAATAGATAGGATAGCGCATAGGAAATATAGGTTAGCGCATATGGGTAGAATAGCGCATGGCAACTGTCGGGTAGCGCGTCAGGTCAACAGGTTAGTGCGTAGGGTAGACCTAGCGCATAGGGGTCGCAGGGGTTTGCATAGGTAAGGGGGTTTAGCGTGTAGGGTTAACCTAGCGCATAGGGTCTAACGGGTAGCGCCTAGGAAGTGTGGGTTAGCGCGTAGAGTCAGTCTAGCGCATAGGGTAGGTTAGGTGGTGCATGGGGGGAAAGATTTAGCGCGTAGAGTCAATCTAGCGCATAGGGTAAATAGATTAGCGCGTAGGAAAAACAGCCTAGCGCATGGGGAGTTTTAGTGCAGCGGGAGTCTGTTTTAGCACATTTGAAAAAAATTTGCGAGATGAGCCAATTTGTAAATTTTTTGTGTCATGCTGTCATGATTTTATGGATTTGTCCAATATGAGTGTCTATATAACTTGTTTTGATTTGCGATATTCCAAGTTATGTATAGATATCAATGTGTTGTGTTGATCAAAATATGATATATTTGCGTGGTCTGTTTCAAGTTCAATGTGTGAAGCCTGATTTGTGTTACAAGCTGATATGGGTTGGAAACTTGAGTTGTTTTACAAGCTGATATGGGTGGGAAACTTGAGTTGTTTTACAAGTTTATGTGATTGTGGAGACTTGAGTTGTGTTACAAGTTTTGATATGGTTTATGATAACTTGAGTTGTTTTACAAGTTGATATGAAATGATAGGATTTTGAACTTGATATAGATGAGCAAATTGGTTCATGTTGTTGATGTAAGTTTGATTTTGATATCTTTGTTTTGATGTGGAAACTGATATTGGATTTGTTTTGCTTGTTGACAGGAGCGATTGGGTGTGGTGCAGTCGCGGGAGAGATTTCCCAGACCATGGACATTGATACCGCAGTTGTCGCAGGCTGATCTCGATATTATCGAGAGATGTGGGTTGACTTCCCTCTTAGATATGCCTCGGTTCATTGTGAACCGAGGGCTATTGACAGCACTTGCGGAGAGGTGGCATAGCGATACAAACACCTTCCATTTTGCCACTGGAGAGATGACAGTCACACCAAAGGACTGTTACCGGATTCTGCGCATCCCTGTAGTAGGTGCACTACTACCCTACGAGCAGTCAGAGGAGGGTGGGATAGAGGCACTGCGCCGCATATTCCAGGATGATACAGTCTGTGGCTATGAGATCCCATGACAGGAGTTTTTGGACCTAGATTATGCACCGCTGCCATCCGTACTAGCAGGGTTCATTGGTGGATTCCTTTGTCCTGATCGCAGGTCAAAGGGATTCTCTGTGGGATGGGGGTTCGTGTTGGAGGAGATGGTTACACAGGGACGGAGGTTTTCATGGGGGTCAGCTATGCTGGCCCATCTATACAGGGGTCTGCATGAGGTAGTATACCTCGGTTATGGTAGTTTGTCAGCTGACGTGACTTTATTACAGGTATGGTGCTGGGAGCACATTCCAGCAGCGAGGCCACTAGCAGATAGGGACAGGCCTGTAGGTACAGCATATGCCTACGGATACAGGGGGCTAGTTGTCTAGCGTAAGCTGGGCAAACTAGAGCATTGGAGGAGGGTACTTGATGACATTGATACGGTCACTTGGCGACCGTATACAAGATGTGAGATGTGGGCTGAGGATGGGCTGGAGATGCCCTTTGTTTTCATGACTAGACATCTGATTGGGAGGACCCCGTTTGTGATTGAGAGGTTTGTGGTGACCCGAGTTTTGAGGCAGTTCGGGCGCCAGCAGGGTATTCCACAGGGAGCGTGCCTATATGCACGACGGCGGTAGGATGTGGCGGATTGGGGGCCGACCATTGATAGTGTAGTGGCGGTGGAGGAGTTTGTGGGGTTAGCAGGATAGATATGGGATTATGCCCCTGAGATTCAGGATGCGGGCATGACGGATGAGTTTGCTCGATTGTTTGCTGCGCGGGCGGTGGCCAGGATATCTGATCCTGATGAGATGAGGCCAGCTTTTGATTCAGATGAGGAGGAGGGAGACGCGGGAGATGACGGAGATGATGGGGATGATGGAGGAGGAGGACGAGGGAGAGGAGCCAGAGGGAGGCAAGGAGATAGAGGGAGGAGAGGGGATAGAGGTGTGGATAGAGCGGTGAGACTGGCGAGGATAGATAAGGGAGAGGTGGATTGGCTATCGGAGCCGGTGGAGAGGGGAGAGTGGGGGAGGTGTTAGCTGCGGTGGGGGGTGATTATGAGCCTAGGCGACCAGCTCAGAGGAGGAGGATAGATGTACTCCCACCTCCAGCACCGAGGATAGGCTGAGTGGGAGGGGTTCCTCCAGCACAGGTACCACTACGGGTTCGGATCCCGGGTCACATTGAGGATGCTCAGATTCGAACCCTACAGGTGACTGTTCAGCAGCTGCAGGCACAGATTTTGACCTATCAGCGGTAGATTTCTTAGTTGACCACTGAGCGGGACACTGAGATAGAGCGGAGGGGACGAGCAGAGGAGGTGGTGTCGAGCATGCAGAGAGCAGTGGCGGGTGGTCCGATGAGAGACACCCTGAGAGAGCTGGCGTTGAGAGCCCAAGAGGCAGAGTATTATAGGCGGCACTATGAGACTGTAGTACCCAGGGATTGCCAAGTACAGAGATTTGCACAGTCGAGATCTAGTCGATCTCGAGATACTGGGTCGCGATCTGAGAGCCGAGGTGTCACGGGGTCACCAAGACAGGACCCTCCTGGGGATCCAGGGGCGGGTGCATCTGGAGCGAGACCATCTCCGTTAGGGGATAGTCATACTTGAGAGACATGGTCTTTGTTGTATTTTTGAGCATTGTATTCTTTGTACTGGACACAGTGTTTTGACACATTTTGTACATTTGGATCATTTTGAGATATATATATATATATATATATATATATATATATATATATATATATATATATTCGACACTATTGGCTTTGATCATGTGATGTGTTTATATGGATGCATGTTATGTGGGCTATTTCGTTTATGTGATGCAATGCTTTAAATAGATGATATAATGTATGATGTAGGATGTATGCTTTTTATATGCTATGAGATGTATCTTGAAAATGAGATGTATGATTTGATATGCAACGATGTAAATGATATGCAACTAATTTGTAAAATGATATGCATTTAATTGTAAAATGATATGTAATGATGTTAAAATGATATGCAACTAATTAGAAAATGATATGCATTTAATTGTAAAATGATTTTTTTGGTAGTATCCTCATTCTGTATTTGCTATCCGATATAGCCATTCGTTTGCTTTCTGTGTAGATATCATCATTGAGCATTGATTTGTTTAGGATATGTTGAAAATTTATACAAGCATAATGGTATAATTGAACCATAATGACCTGAGAAAAATTTACATGATATTTGATTTTGCAAGATAGCACAAGCATCAAGGTATAATGGAACCAGGATGACCTGAGTATGTATTGCATAAACAGACAAGATTAGATCATTTGTATGTGTGAAGTGGAATCAGGCCTTCAGTGATATTCGACGTATCACGTCTTGAGGCAAGTATTCACACAGTACAAGTGATCACCTCATAGACAGAAGACTAAGAAAATATTAGAAGTTCCCCTTGATCTCTAACTTTGAAGCATTTCGTGAGATAAGAAAGAAAATCCAATTTTGAAAAAGTTCAAAAATGCAAAAATAGTCAAGATTTTTATGCAAGAATACAACATTTAGTACTTCAGAAAATCATCCATCCTTGGTATATTTGTGAATTGTTTTGTTTTGATTTTTGTGATGAAGCGTAGTTTTGTTTGTTGGATGTCATGCATCTGAGTTTTGCAATAGTTGTGATGTCTTGAATGTTTGCAAGTTTTTGAACAAGTTAATGCCCCTAGCTGAGTGCCTCTTGATATGATCATGTACAGTGATTTTCAAGCCATGGTGGGATGTGGTAAGAGAATATATATAGACAAATCAGGATAGTGACTATGCTAAGTATGTCCTGAATGGATTTTTGCTAAGTGTTGGGCGATGGCCGATAGTATTTGTATGGTTAAAATGGTATTGATATAGATGGAGGAGCCATTCTTTCACAAGAGCGCCTGTTTACCAGGTTTTCACCATTTGTTTTTATTTGTACTTTATGTTTTTGCTTTTTCTGGACTTTTTTTATTTTTTTGCTTATTTTGGCTTATTTTGGCTTTTTCCGTGCACTAGGCCACTTAAGTGTAGTACCTCTTTAGATGGATGCTGTTAGTTGGTTCGTCGAGCACATCTCCTTCAGAATTTGTTAGCTGATAGGCACCTGATCCATAGACTGATATGATAACATAGGGACCCAACCAGTTAGGTTCAAATTTCCCTTTCTTTTCTCGATCTTGCTGATTTCTTGGATTTTCTTTGAGGACTAGGTCACCAACCTTGAAGTTGCAGGGAATGACCTTGTGATTGTAGCTCCTGCACATGCGCTGTTGATATGCTTTGAGATGAGTATAAGCATGCTGACGTTTTTCATCTAATAGTTCAAGCTCTTGCAGTCGGTTAACTCGATACTCTTCATCTGGGATTAAGCCTTTCAAAGAGACTCTGAGAGATGGGATTTCTACCTCCAGGGGTAAAATGGCTTCTAATCCATATACCAATGAGTATGGTGTTGCTCCTATAGGTGTGCAGATGCTGGTTCTGTATGCCCAAAGTGCTAGATTGAGTTGTACGTACCAATCTTTGCCTGCATCATTCACTGTTTTCTTGAGGATTTTCAGGATTGTCTTGTTAGATGCTTCTGCTTGACCATTTCCCTGTGGGTAATATGGTGTAGAAAACCTATGTTGGATTTTGAATCTTTCACATAGTTCGTGGACATCTTGATTCTTGAAGGGCCATCCATTATCTGTGATGATTGAACTTGGAACACCATATCTACAGATTAGATAATTGAGGATAAAAGAGGCAATTTGTTTCCCGGTCACTGTGGTCATGGGAACTGCTTCTATCCATTTGGTAAAGTATTCTGTTGCTGTTATAATGAACTTGTGTCCATTTGAAGATGAAGGATGAATTTTGCCAACCAAGTCTAGTCCCCACTGACAAAAGGGCCAGGATGTTGTAAATGGCTGCAGTTCCTGTGCTGGTGCATGTATCAGATTACCATGGATCTGGCATTTAGGAAATTTCTTGGCGAAATGATATGAGTCTTTCTCCATTGTAAGCCAGTAGTATCCCATCTATAGAAGCTTTTTAGCAAGAGTAGTGCCACTTGAATGTGTGCCACAAATACCTTCATGAAGCTCGTGTAAAGCAGAATCGAAATCATTACGATCAAGGCAACGAAGAAGAGTACCATCTAGACCTCGACGATACAAAGTGTCAGCGGTAAGGGTATAATGGGCAGCTTGTTGGATAAAGTTACGTTTTTGGTTACGGGATTGGTCAATTGGTAAGATATTATGCTTGAGGTAGTCGTATATTGGTCCATATAACGGAGAATCTGAACCATCAAGGCATAGATAACCTAGGATTCAGAGTGGTCATAGGCGGGGGAGAACAGTTGCTCTACCAGGAACTCGTAACGACTCTATTGCTCTGGAATTTGTAGTAATGAAGCGATTGTAGCCATTGCATCGGCTGCTTTGTTGTTCAATCTTGGTATTTGCTCGAAGGTGATGTGCACAAAATACTGTTTGAAGTCATCCACCATTCATTTGTAGGGTAGTAGCTTGTCATCCTTTGTCTGATAGTTGTTGTTGATTTGATGGACAACTAGTTGTGAGTCCCCATAGACCTTTAACTCTGTGATTTTCTATTCTACGACCATTTTGATGCCTATAACCAATGCCTCATATTTAGCCACATTATTGGTGTAGGGAAACATAAGCCTATATGATCTTGGTATAGTGTGTCCTTCAAGAGTGATGAACAAAATGCCAGCACCTGAACCGCGTTGTGTATAGGATCCGTCAAAGTATAGGGTCCATTGTTTGGTAGAAAGAGTAAGAACATCCCTGTCTAGAAATTCAATCTCCATGGTGTGTTTGCTGGGGAGTGGTGCTTCAGCCAACTGATCTGCAATTGCTTGTCCTTTGATGGCTCGTCTTTCTGTGTATTGGATGTCAAATTCACTGAGAATCATGACCCATTTAGCCAATCAGCCTGTAAGAGCTGCCTTGCTAAGTAGATATTTGAGAGGATCAATTTTTGCGATTAGCTTAATGGTGTGTGCTAGCATATAATGTCGAAACTTCTGAGATGCGAAGACCACTGTTAGGCAAGCCTTTTCAATGAATGTATAGTTGAGTTCATAGCCATTCAATGTCCTACTGATATAATATATGGTGCGTTCCTTCCCTTGTTGATCTTCTTGTGCCAATAGTGCCCCCAGTGATATATCTGTTGTTGAGATATATAAGATAAGAGGCTTTCCTATGACTGGTGGGACCAGAACTGGTGGATTCATCAGGTACTGTTTGATTTGGTAAAAAGATTCTGCACACTTGGTCTCCCATTTGAAGGGTACATTTTTGTGTAGTAAATGGTTAAATGGTAGACTTTTATCTGCTAGTTGAGCGATGAATCGTCTGATTGATTGAAGTCGTCCTTGTAGAGATCTGAGTTGACTGATATTCTTTGGTGGTGGCATGTCCATAATGGCTTGTACCTTTGCTGGATCTACTTCAATACCTTTAGCTAAGACAATGTAGCCTAGTAACTTGCCTGATGTAACCTCGAAAACACACTTCTTAGGGTTGAGCCTGACTTGGAATTTCTCCAATCGATCAAAGATCTTTGTTAAGATGCTGAGATGTTCTGCTCTGGTGAAGGATTTAGCTAGTAAATCATCCACATAGTCTTCCATAAATGTGTGCATCATGTCATAGAAGATTGTTGTCATTGCTCTTTGATAAGTGGCCCCTGCATTCTTTAAGCCAAAAGGCATAACATTCCAACTGTACGTTCCCCAAGGACAGGTGAATGCTGTTTTATCTTGATCTTCAGGAGCTATTTTGATTTGATTATAGCCTGAGAAACCGTCCATTAGTGAGAGCATTGCATGGCCTCCTGTGAGATCTACAATGATATCGATACTGGGTAGAGGAAAGTCGTCTTTTGGACAAGCTTTGTTGAAGTCCCTGAAGTCAGTGCAAATTCTGATACTACCATCTGGTTTTGATACTGGAACGATGTTGGAAATCCATTCTGCATAGTCAATGGGTCGGATGAATCTGACATCTAATAGTTTCTTTAGTTCAATTTTGACCATGAGTGCCACCCGTGGATTCATCTTTCGTAGGTTTTGCTTGACTGGCTTAACTCCTGTAGAAATGGACAAGTGATGCATGATTAAGTGTGGATCCACTCTAGGCATATCAGCATATGACTAAGCAAAGTTAATTTTTTGTTCTTTAAAGAAGATGATGAAGGCTGATCTTTCTTCCTCTGTCAGAGATTCTACAAGGTGTATGTTTCTGGCTGCTTCTATGGTACCAATGTTGATTGATTGAGTGGGCTCAATCAAAATGGGTGATCGCTCATGAAAGTGCTTAGGTAGAGTGTCAAGTCTCCCATCGTTAGGTGCCTTAAAAAGGTTTTCACCCTCAGATGCGTCCTTTATTTTTACTTTTTTGTGATCTAGAGCTGCCATTGACTGGTTTTCAGCATCAAATCCTTTATTTAGTTCATTTTTGCAACTGAGAGACTTGACACTCCCTGATTGACAGACATCGTTATTTTGTTCACTAGTAGAGCCTGTTTCTGGATTTATGGTACATAGGTAATGGATAATAGATTCATCATCTGGGAAAATTGGTATATCATGGATTTCAGGTTCATCCCAGTCGATGAGGTCAGGAAAGACAAGCAGTAAGGAATCGTTGGGTGGATCAAGCTCTGCTACTATAAGTGTTAGGACAGAGTTTTCATCGTGATTGTTTTTGTTTTTAAAGAAGTTCAGGATTTCATCGAGGTCTTCAATGGTATTATCCTCTACGTATACTTCCTCATAATGTTTCTGTTCGCTTTCCGTGGTGTCATAGATATTCTGCGGTCCAAATTCAAGAGGTCTATCTTCTGCGTTATGTTCTTCTTGAGAAAGGGATATAGAATCAGTATCATCCAAGACATTTGTAGTAGCATTGGAGCAGGTACCCCATTCATATTCATTGGAATCTGTCTCATAGGCATCATCCCAGATTCTATCTATGCTACAAACTGGTATGTTGTATGGTGAAAACAAATCTTTGATGATGGATACCATTTTGATGGTTTTTGTTGATTCTGTATCAGATCCGTCTTCTACGTTCTGGATTTGTTCATAGACTGTGCTTCCTCGGGGAGGAATAACGGTATTTGGAGATGACATGATTTGTTCTTGAGACATTGGTGTTTGAATATGAGCTACTGCTGCAGATAGGGCCTTCTTATGACTTAGAAGCTTTCCCTGATGCAACCTCTGATCTTGATGTTCCCATGCCTTGCGGATTGTTTCTGCTGATTCAAAGAGTGCTTCCTGCCAGGATTCTTCTTTGTACTTCTTCTTTACCTTCCATTGAGGTTTTGTAGTTGTGTGTGGTGGCTGTTTCAATAGGAATGTGAGTTTAGAACCCAATCCTGCTTTGTTTCTACTAGGTTGTGAAGGAAGATCTATAGGTTCAGTGACTCCTTCTTTGCGTTTCCCAATAGGTCCTTTACCGCCATATCCCATTTGCTTCATGATTAAGTAGCCTTTTCCATACAGGTGTGTTGGTAGAACAATTTCCAGAGCTGCTGCTCTATGATCTTCTTCCTCATCTTTGTATAACCAGCTAAGAACGTCCTTGTCTTCTGATTCATGTGCTAGAGTACCCAATTGGATGAAGGTACCATCAAATTTAGTGATTAGCTGAGTGGCCAGATGTGTTGATGTAGTAGGCAAACCATGCGATTTAGGTGATGTTGGCAATTTGGCCAAACATAAAGGTTCCAAAGAGTATTCTCCCATGCCTTGGTCTTTGATTTGCATTTTATGTTTGAAGTCTCCCCATAAGGAGTTGGATTTTGCTGTTTGTGGATCTGATGTTGAAGATCGCTGCTTTTCTCTATTATGAGGAACCAAACTGTCTTGGGCTGTCCCCATTGTGTTGCAATGTTGAAATGGATTATGATCAGCTGATATGGAGATTTCTTGTCCATCATAAGGAAACTTGACACACTGGTGATATGTAGAAGGTACTGCTTGCATTTCATGTATCCAGGGTCATCCTAACAAGATATTGTAGGTGAGATCAATATCTAAGACCTGACATATAGTATCCTTTTGTATTGGTCCTACTTGAATAGGTAATATCACTGTTCCTTTAGAGGATCTTTCCTCATCATCATATGCCTTTATGGTGATCCTTTTGCAGGGATCAATAGATTCTTCTAAGAAGCCTAATGCACGGATAAGCTTTAAAGTACATATATTAAGTCCGGCTCCTCCATCTATTAAGACACTTTTTACTCGGTGTTTGTAAACAATGACTTCAATATGGAGAGGAGTATTATGCAGATGACTCAAGGAAGTATTGTCATGCTCTGAGAAGGTGAGGTTATGAGGTCCTATCATATGGGCGACCATGGCTTGAAATCTGTCTGTATCCAGATTTTGAGGTACATTTGTTTCCAATAGCGCTTGCTCCAATATGTCTTTGTGCTTTGGTGATAGTTTCAATAATTCCAGGATAGATATCTGAGCTGGAGTCTTGCGTAGTTGGCTAACCAAGTCATATTGGATTTTTGGTGTGATAGTTGTGGGTGTAGTATGTCCCTTCAAGACATATTTATGAGTTCGGGTTGTTACATTGACAGATTCATGATCATGCCGATCTGGAATGGTGATGACATTGACTTGATGATCTTCAGCTAATATGTGATTTATGGTGTTGTTGTAGATATGGTTGATACGAGCTCCGCGTGTATCATCTGAAGTTGATGCTCCATCTTTGTTGTAATTTGGGAGAGGATTTTTGAAGGCTCTGTGATCACCATTTGTTTTGAGACCGTCCACCGTTAAGTCACCTCGATCAATCATGTCCTGTACTATGTGTTTCAATCTCATGCACTCATTTGTTCTATGACCCTTGTTGCGATGGAAATCACAATAGTGTGAATCATTCCACCAAGGTGGTTTGATTGGAGGTTCATAGTTGCTGATTGGAGGCAAAGAAAGAATCTTGTTTGCCAAAAGTTCTCTGAATGCGGATTCTAATGATTGTCCCAGTGGTGTGAAGATACGCTTTTGGAAATTGTTCGTGTTGTTGCGTGAATTGTTGTTAGGTCCTGGATTCATGTTTTTGTTTTGAGTATCGTTGGTGTTGTTTGTGTTGAGTTGTCCTTGATCAGTGTTTGGTGTATATGTGTTAGCATTTTTAAGATTTTTCGTGTTTTGAGGATTTCCAGATAATGAAAGTACTGGTTGTTTAGATTTGGGATCATGTGTTTCATTGTTGCCTTCGTTTTTGTTTCGAGTCCAAAATCGAGATTTGTCAAGGTTGGTGTTGTTTTGATTATTGTAGTTTGATGAGTTTGTTCCTTCCTTGTAGAATTTGAGTGTTCCCTTTTTGACACATGCTTCTTCTACTTGAATGCCATTTTCAATCAATTTAGCGAAAGATGGTATGCATTGAAGTTTTAGTCTGTAACTCATTTCGCCATTTAAGTTATCGATGAAGATTTCCATTTTCTCCTTTTCGGGAATATCTCGAGGATATCGTGATACCATGCATCACCAGCATTGAAGGAACACCATGAATGTTTCGTTGTTCTTTTGTTTGGTGTTACAAACATCTAGCATGGTTATGGCATGTTGGATGTTGTAGGAATAGTGGGTTATGAATTTGTTAACCAATTCATCAAATGATCTGACAGGTGGTGAAATTTTGGATAACCATTCCATGGTTTGCCCTCCCAAGCTTCTGGGGAATAACCTCATCAAATAAGTGTCATCATGAGCAAATTCAAAGCTCAGTGTGCAAAATTCTCAAACATGATCTCGGGGATCACTTTTCCCATCATATTTATCAAATTTGTGAACGTCTGAGTTTGGAGGAAAAGGCACCATGTTCAATCTTCTGTCAAATGGGTAAGGACAGATTTCATTTAAAGAGTACCGCACTGTTGTCCCTTGTTGCATATCCTGTATTTGCCTTTGCAACATTTGCATTTGTTGAGTAAGGGCTGCCAAAGGTATATGCTCTTGTCGAGGGAAAAGTTCTTGCCTTGTATTGGTTCTCAGCTGAAAAGGTGTAGTAAATGGTATATTTTGTTTTGGTGTTTCTAGCTCAGGTATATGCATCTCTAGTATGCGTTGTTCTGGAATGTGTTGCTCAGGTATATGATGTTCAAAGTTATGGGTTTCTTCTTCTCTTTGTTGTTCTTGATATGCATATTGTCGAGATCTAGTTTTAAAGATGTTTGGGTCTAAATCTTCGGGAAGTTTAACGCCTTTACTTGTAAGCATGAGCAAATATTTCTCTTTGTCATTTTCCATGAGCTTTTCTACAAGTTTTGGAATGAAGGGTTTTCTTGACATTCCTGAAGAAGTGCTTCAGTAATTTCAGGTTCTTCTACAGGTGGAACTTCAAAAGGATTTGATAATCTTCGATTCATACTAGACTCAACGTGTGCCTCGCTTTGTTTGTCTCTTTGAGAGCGAGTAAAAAGCATTTTAGTAGAAACTCTCAGTGATGAAAGGGACAAAATCCTCGTTGATATGTTGTTCGGGGGTGGGTGGTTCTGGTCGAGATGTGTTATATGTGATGCACTCGTCGGGCAAGAATGCTGGATTGATCTTTCCGCTGCGGTTTATGGTTTGATTAAAAACAAACTTTTGACAATATGCTCTTGTTTTCAAAGGTTCTTTGTCAAATTCGTTGGATTTGTTTTGGATATACCGTTTGACGTGATGAAGGAATACCCGATGAAATTTGAAGAGTTGATGATTGATGTATAAAAACTTATTTCTCTTGATGAATTTGGAAAAACTAGGTTGTTGTTTCTTCAACGTGATGTTACGATAAATGTTCTTTCTTCTCAGAATAAGGGGATTAGTCATGCATGAGTGATCAATGGTTTCCTTTGATTGGTTTGGATTCAGTTGATTCTTGTTTTTGAAAATTTCAAATCTTTCTCTATCAGAGTGAAGGTTTAGATGCCTCTTCACGACAAAGCGTGTCAAATGATATGGATAAAAGTCTCCCGATCTGGAAACTTGATTTGACAATTTGAAAATTTTAACAAGTGTTTTGAGATAAAAATCCATAAGATGGTAAAAGATTCTGTTGATACTGGTGATGAGATTTCCGGATTATGATAGGAGAGACATCCTCTATGGCGCGATTCGTTTAGGATTCTGACAACGTTCATTTTGAAACAAATTTTGCTCAAGAAATAGTTTTAGTGGTTTGTTTTTGTCACTCTGGTCTGATGAAAAATGATGTTGATAAAAAAGGCTTCTAAAAATGTTTTTGAAATTTCAAAATTTTTCTCGGTTTTGCCCTCTGTTTTTCTGTTTTGGATTACGCGCTAGAACAGAGTCTACATGCGCTACTGAAATTCCTCTATGCGCTAAAATAATAACCACACGCGCTAGGCTGCCCCCAGACACGCGCTAAAGTTTTTGGATTGTTAAAATTGTTTTTCTAGCTGTTGAAAAAGCTATGCGCTATCTTGGGTCTGTCACGCGCTAACTATTGGACTTTATGCGCTAATTCTTAGATTCTACGCGCTAAGCTGTTGCTTCCACGCACTAGACTATTTTTCTGATGCGCTAAAGGATTTTACACTGTTTTGTCTTAGGATGAAACGCTACTGTTTTGAACCAACGCGCTCACTGGAGGTTTGGATGCACTAACAAAAGTACTCCACGCGCTAAGAAGTTGCTCTTATGCGCTAAACTGCCCTGAATTTTTTTCTTTGGTTTGGTTTTTGTGAATTTTGAATTTTTGTTGCAAATTTTTCAAGTTTTATGGATGATTTTCTGAAGTAATAAATGCAAACACAGATAAAAAGTACAACCATTTTGCCTAATCTAACAAAAAGTGTATGTTCTGTGAGGATGTGTTCAAATCCCCAATGTTTTAACAAGTTTTGATACAAGTAATACACTCCAGAAAGACTCTTTAGTCAAGGGTCATAAATAACATCATAGCCCACTAGTCTCGATACTCCGTCAGCTCAAACAGTCGTGTCACCCCCTAGAGGGCGTCCGTTTTTTTGCCTTTTGCCAGAAATTAACTCAAAGTGAATCGCTTCACAGTTGAGTAGTCATCTTGGGAGATATATGGTGAGTAATCTTGGGGGCGGATTCTTCCCCACCCTTGCACTATGATGTTATAAATGTCTGGTTACTGACTCGGCTCAAAGCTTCTATTTCTAGGGTTCGTAATCAGGCTTCCTGTTCGACCGTCAGTGATAAACTCCCTCAGGAGGCTTCCCAACCATTAGAACAAAGGCTTTACGTATCTCAAGGATACTGGGGGAAGGCTAATCGCTGCGCGCAACCGTTGAAAAGGACTTTCGTCACTTTCCACGTTTGATTATAGTGGGTTGGAATTCTTGGTGTCAAAGCCATTCCCCACTTAGGTCGTTCCTTTCACACCGGCCATAAACGACTTTAAGAGTTGATTCCAACTCCTCGGGAAGGCAGACCTGCTAAAGTTTTATTGCTTGAAGTAAAGAAAGCTGTAAGAGTGGTCTGGATTTTTGATCACCCAGTTAAGGGGAGAGCATATTCCTTCCACTTTCGAGACAAAACAATCAAGTTGGTTCCTTTTATCCTTTCAATTCAGTGATTTGCTAAAATCTATGTGGAGATGTTGCTCCACGAAAACATGGTGTTTATTTTATCCTTTCAAGGCAATGATTTTCTGATCTATGAAAAGAAATTTGGTCAACAAAGTAAATTCGATGTTTTGGTCAGCAAAATGAAAATCGATAGGGGAAAACTTTCCCTCTTTGTTTTGTGCAAAATAAAAATGAGGTTCTTTTACTTTGCGAAAATAAAGTGAATCCTTTTAGACACCAAAGGATGGTGATATTCTTTTTACCCCTTTCTTGCAAAATAAAGATTGTTTGTGGTTCGTTTTACAGCCCAAAGTAAGGTGAGTTCAATTTTATTTAACTAGAATTAAAAAGACTTTAAATTTTAACTAACTTGAACAAGCTAGTAAAATTTAAACAATTTATAGTTCTAAAAAACAAAAAACACTAAGCTCCTCCCTGCAATAAAATGTTAGAAATCCTGCAAAATATCACCACAGTAGTTAGAAAAACAGAGAATTTTGTGGACTTCAACAAGTCTAAAATTTAATTTTCGGTTACAATTTTTGTTTCTGTCTTCGATGCACTACATAACAGACTGTATGCGCTACGATATACCCTTGATGCGCTAAAACTAAGTACCAACGCGCTACACTGTTTGCTGAATGTGCTACTTTGTACGCCGAAGGCGCTGCTCTGGTTTTATTTTGCGTTGAGACCCACAGGAAAACTGGTGATTTGATGCGCTAATGTATAGACTTCACGCCCTGGATTATGGACTGCACGCGCTGAACAGTGGACCGGATGCGCTACGTTGTTTACAGGATGCGCTAAACAGTGAACTGAACGCGCTGCTCTGGTTTTCTTCCGCGCTGAAACCTACAAGAAAATATTAGAGGGAGTCATGCGCTGAGGAAAGGTCTTCACGCGCTAGAGTATAGACCCCACGCGCTAAACAGTAAGCGGGATGCGCTAGACTGTTAACCAGATGCGCTAGGGAATGTTTCCCACGCGCTGATTCCTGTTTCCCGCGGACCTACAAAAGTGATTAGTTTCAAAAACCGATTTGATAATTGGGGTTGGGCCCCACGGTGGGCGCCAGAAATGTATGTGGGAAAAGCGGGTCGATAGAACTTAATATGTGAAAATATTGCTAAATGACTTGTCCACACACACACACAGGACTTCTTGGTGCAAGCTATGAAGTAATGAAGTATTACTCAGCTTCCCAAGGTTGGTCCCATGGTTCTTTATCTTACAATGTCCCTCAAACCAATGTTTTTGCTCTCAGATTATTGAGCAAAATGGTTTAGGGATGGCAAATGCAAGAACGAGGGATGCTTTGATAGATTTTAATATGAGATGCATCCTAAGCTATGCATGATTCTAGAAATGCAATAAACTAGATGATAAGATGACAAGGTTAGTATGAGTACTATCCTAACATGATATATTTAGTCTATGATTGAGCTAAAATGATAAAGAAATTATTCTAAACATGCATATTTAGACTAGTTCCTAATTTAAAAGAGGCTAAAATGATGAGCATAAAATGAGATATGAAAGCTTGAATGTATTTGAGCATAAGTGTGATACTACAAATTTGAAGGATGATTATTATGGAGAAATGAGAGCTCTATTTATAGCAAGAATAGGGCAATGGATGGTCAAGATTGAATGGTTTAATCAAGGGTTGAGTTTGAAAGTTGGGGATCCATGTTTGTAATTGGCACCAATGAAATGGTGACAAGTGTCAACATAGGGTTGGGTTGAGAGAAGGGGTTGGAGGCATTAAATGCCTGAGAAGACCTTATGGTTATCTAGAGGGTAAGGGTCAAGTCTAAATTAAGATTACCCAATGGATTAAGAGTTAATCCAAGGATAAACCTTTGTGCAAATGATTAAGAGATAATCATGGTCAAAGCATTAAAGGCCTGATGAGACCCTTGGGTTGGATGAAGGTTGAGTTAAAACAAATAATTTAACCATGTAGGAGGGTTTGAGTTAACCATTAATGGTTATTGGAGACTTTGGGGGATTAAGTGGTTGAAGGTTGAAAGCCTTTAACGGTTATTAAAGACTTTGAGGAATTAAGTGGTTGAAGACTTGAAGCCTTTAATGGTTATCAAAGACTTTGAGGTTTTGAGAAGTGACTTCCCTTTGCTTAGGAATGTGACAAAGTTTAGAGGAGGGGTTAGGTTAATTAGAAGCAATTAGAAGATTTTAGAAGGGATTAGAAAGGGGTTTGAGATTTTGCAAGTGGATGGAGGGATAATAGGATTTAATTGAAATAAAGTATTTTAATTCAATTTGGTTGCAATTTGGGGAAATTGGATAAATTAGATTTATTCAATTTAGGATAACTATTTAATTAAATTTGAATTTAATTAAAAGTGGATATGGGGGTTTTATTGAATAAAATGATTTATTCATTAAATGGGTATAATGAATTTAATTTAAATAAATTGAGTAATTTACTTAATTAAATAGAGGAATGTGGGTAATTTAATCAAATTGGATTTAATCAAATAGAAAAATGAACATAAAATATTCATTTAGGAATATGGTCATTTTTATACGTCTATAGGTAGACATCCAAAATCCTCCCCCTTTCATTCTTTTAGTATCTTAGTTTCATATCTGCAAGTTTGTGCAATTCTGAGTTCATTTATGCTTCATTCTTTATCTCCTAATCTATTTGATCATTCAAACCCTTGTTTTTCTCATCATTTGCAACAAGAGGAATATAAACCCTAAGAGGTAATCCTTGGGTCTCTCTTTCTCATAATAAGTATCCAAAATGATCTATCTCCCTAGGCTCTTTCATATTCCCAAAGTGTTGGCAAAAGTGGGATTACATCCTAGTCACTCGGTCTCGCTTTTCCTCCTCCATAACTGGTAAAAACATGCAGGTATAACATTTTGATTATTTGCAATTGTTTGGTTTTATTCTAATTTTTGTTGTTGTCATGCATTAATAAGTGAGTTTTTCCATTACTAATGTTCAATTTTTAGCATGTGGTGCTCGTAAGTCCAAGACAAACAATCTGAAACTACTAACATATGTTTTGTAGGAATTGATTTTTGTTGTATTTTCACTGCTTAGTAAATATAAAATACTTATTTCTCTTAAGGGAATTAACTATTTTGTGTGATTGTCTTGTGCACTTGCACATTCGTTTGGGTGGACCCAAACTATTATGCATGTATCCTCTCCCCTTGGTTTCACGGATTTGGGGTGCACAAGAAACGCATAATGACACTGACTTTTTTTCTTTTAGTAGGAGGCCTACTTGGGGACCTCATCACCCCAAGGTTTGACCTCGAGCACATTGATCTAGTGGGATATATAAAGGATTAAAAAATGAAAGTAGAAGGTTTGTGCTGGTGAAGACTAGTTAGTCATTTCTAGTGTGTTCCCTAGTGATGCAGGTGTTGGAAACCAAAGCCATTATGCCAAAAGCTTGAGTTGCCAATGAACACTATAGCATCCAGAGACAAGGATCCATAGGAGGTGGTTAAGCACTTGTCATAAATCCTGAGGTCAGCGCTAAACATCTATTATAGACTAGAGGGTAACAATCCCCCCTCAACGCGACCGACGAGATTCAAACCCATAACCCAACGCTCTGATACTACTTGTTAGACACCATTGTCGTTATGCCAAAAGATTGAGCTGTCAATGAATGCTATAGTAGCCAGAGACAAGGATCCACGAGAGGTGGTTAAGAACATGTCCTGAATCCCAAGGTCAGTGCTAAACATGTATTACAGACTAGAGGGTAACAACAAGACACATGTGGATGAGGATCTAAGTTTGAGTACAAAAGTCTCAAACAAGGTCTCATCGGCTATTGTCTCAGGCATTAGCGATCTTGGACCTTACTAAACACCTATGTAATTAGAGACCGCCCTTTTGATTGAACATTGCATTGATTTCTAGTGCAAAGGTGTAGCATTGCACCCTAAAGTTACTCACCATATACCTCCATTGCAGTAGAGATAAAAATCTCTAGCTTAGCATAAGTTATTCATAGCTTTCTAGGGAGAGGGTGATTGGATCTTCCTTATAGTCTTGGAGACCCCTACCTGTCTTACTTAGGAAAAGACTTACAAGTGTGTAACATTCCTTTGAGTGTGTGGCATTTGGATTGAAAGAGTGTCTAAGATGCAAGCCTAACTTTGACACAATAAGTCTTTGTCCTTAGGAAGTGAACATTGCTTAATTTGTTCTTAACTGTTCTAAGACCAGTGAAAACTTGGGTTGAATTTGGCCTATGTACATACAAAATTACGCTAGTCAGAGTAGTCAAAGTCCATGACCATATTGTTTTCTTTGTTTTTTGACTGTCTAATCACATAATCTATTCAAAATTTTCCCAGATAAAATACAAACTTTCAAATCTTAGAAAAAAAGATAGAATCTCGTAGCTGTCTTTAACCATTTTTGCATTCATCCTTCCAATTTTCACATTCATCTTATTAGACTTTTGCATTCGCCCTCAATCTAACTCACATTTTCTAATCAATGTTTGCATTTTTTCTCAATATGTTTCGCATTCATCAACATAAGATCTCACAATTAACTACCAAAGTAGTGTTTCAAAGGGTCAGTTGAGATCACTCAATCATGATCCAAATTAGTTCAAACCTTGTGATTGATCAAGCTTTTAGCATCTAGGAGAGTCTCCTTAGTTTCAAAAGTGTTAAGTTTACAACAAAGTCTTTTGTTAGTGCCATATTAGCATAAAAGAATCAATAGTGTCCTTAATTCTATTGTCTTGCAACAATCATTCCTTCCCAATGAAATCCAAAGAGTCTAGTCTTAGATTGAACCATAGTGATTATTGAGATACCAAGACCTCCATCAACTATCAAATCCTCAAATTTCAATCCTCTTGCTCATAAGCCTAGCTTAGGTTACAACTTTATTCAAATTTTCAATCAATTTCCATCTTGTTCCAAGTCAAGGTATTCTTTTAATATCCTTAGGTGAACATAGATATAGTCTTGTGTTCTTGGGTTTCTTAGGAATTAGTCTGATAAGTATGCATAGTCCTTGCATTGCTCGTCCAACAATCTTAATAAAATCCTAAAAACAAATAGGTTTTCTTTAGCTTCATTGTCATCAACATAAAATTCCCAAAATTTGAAAAATTTATAGTTCTTACATCCTTAGTGTCTCTTTAGGAGTCCTTCATGCCCGTCATTCAATCGCAAAGAGGGAAAAAATCAATGGATCTATATAACAACCCAAAATTTAACCCAACGAGCATCATGAACCTTTCATGTCAAATCCCAATGATCCATTTTTTGTTGAAAACATCTAAAGGGGTCTAACTTCTAAAGAGCTCAAAGACACACAACAAGACCCCCATGTTCTTGCAATCATCAATGGACTTTTAAATTACAACCCTAATCGATATATTTTGTTGTTGGTATAAAATGGCAGTAAACTACCCCTAGATTTTGATGTCACTACCATAATGAAACCTAGGGCTTCAATTCCTTAAACTAAGGGACTCACACAAGGATCATCTTTCCACAAAGCCCCTACTAGCATCCTGTCAGTGAGCACTACCCAAGGTTCCACACAAAATGCTATGTCAACATCACTTTATAATAACCCCCTTTATAACATCGATCCAAGTGGCCAAATAAACGCCACTTTATCCAAGCTCTAGCATCCTCCAATGCAAACACCCATAATCAAAGCTCAAATCCTACTATCTCTTCCTTGAGAACTCAAGAAAACACTAATGTTTCATCATAGATGAGTGGTAGTACTCTTTTAGAAGCCATGACCAACACATCACAAATTTTCACCTTCATTCTGGTGGGATCGACTTTCAACTATCAGAATGTTCCACCACATAATCAAGGCTTGGACAACCCATTTAGTAGAGCCCAATCAAACATCAACACACACTTTACATATTTCATCTCGTTGAATGCTCCAAACAATTCTTAACTTTTTAATTGTTCAATGTTTCAACCATCACTAATGTACTCAAATACTAATCCATTCATTGATCCTAATATTGTTACCCAAGCTCCCTTAACTGAAATGGACATCCTTATGCAACAAGTTCAAAAATTGCAACGACAAATGTCAAATATTCAAACTAGGGGCACTAAGAAGAGCTACATAATTGAGGATCTCTTCCCTTATCCTTTTGATAAAACAATGCATATGATGCCTTTCCCACCTAATTTTGAGGCTCCTAAATTTGAAAAATATAAGGGAAAAAGTGACCCTCGTGATCACATCCGTGAGTTTTTCATTACCTATATAGAGGTTGCTAATGAGGACACTTATTGTTACTACTTATTGAGTTGCCATTAGTTTTTATATTCAAAGTCATACTATATATTCTAGTCGGTTAGCACTACCGAATCATGCAGTTGGTATAAACAGAGAAGTCGGTATGCACAGTCTAGTCGGTTAGAAAAGAAAGCAGTCAGAGAACGCAGTATACACCGAGCTGTCTACCGAGTATCTTTTTGAGACTACCGAGCAGTAAAGTTAACACACCGAATTGATATTCACCGAGTGAAACGTGTTACCAGATACATTGAACCTGGACATGCATATGAAAATGTGTTACAAGATCGAGGCACATCTAACTGTTATTACATTGGAAATTGCACTAGAAGATTGTGTATGATTACAAGGTCAATCTAACCAATGAAATATTTTGTTTAGTTATTCATTCGAGGAATCTTGTTTGTAAGATCGAAGCAATGAATTAGATCACCACTCTAAGAGATCTATTTATATAGCATGAGTTTAGAGTTAAGAGTGTGTGCATGCATGAATGAAGACTGTTACAGAGACACAAAGGTCACCGAGAAGGTTTTTAGAGAACAGTCGAAGAACAGAGTAAACAAAAGGGTTTAACGAGTTACTATATGGGTTACCGAGGTATGCTATAAGCAAGGTAATCTTATTCTGAGCACATAGAATCTGCTATAACATTTCAGATGTAAAGTTGCAGATGTTTGTAATGATTTTATTGTAACATTGTGAAGTTGAAAGAGAAACCTTTAACAGGGTAAAAGACTCTAACCAAGTCTATAAATTGTAAAGCCTCTAACCAGGTGCAGCATTCAGAATAAATGTTGTAAAATCCTTTAGCAAGGTAGATCTAACAGATCTTGTTACTCCTAATAGGGTAAGCTATCAGAAATAGCTAAATGTAGCTCTAACCGAGCATTCTTTATTATTGCAGTAGTGAAGTTGTGGGTGCCATCCCCACCGCAATTTTTCTCTCTAACCAAGAGTTTCTGCGTAACCAAAATATATGTGTTATGGAGTGAATCATGTATGATTGTTATCTGTTTGTATTAACTTTATTTTATGTTACTGCACTATTCGGTTTATGTATAACAATAAAGTTATTATTCGAGAAAAGTTTTGGAGTACTGATTCACCCCTCCCTTCTCAATACATTAGCTTTCCATATTGGGCCTAACAATTGGTATCAGAGCTTGAATCTTGGAAAAGGGTTTAACTACCTAAAGAGAAAGATCTTATCAATGGAAGGCTATAAACAATCTCGGAGGATTGTGTATCTGCAAGAAGAGCTGGATCATGCAAATCAAGTGATTGCAGACATGCAAAGGCAAATGCAAAAATCTCTGAAAGTAAAAAGAAGATTATCTGATGACTTGCAGGATTCCCAAGAGTTAGTGGAACAAATTGAGACATCATCTGAGAACAACATATCTGAAGAAACTGAAGAAATGATTGGAGTGTTGAAAGAAAGAACAAAGCATTGGCTGATCAACTAAAAGCAATGAAAAGAGAACATGAACATTTCAGTACACAAATGACTGAAAATCTAGATGCATTGAGGACAATAGAGGATAAAGCAAGAGTTCTACAAAGAGAGAAACAACAACTTGAAGTCTTAGTATCTGATAAGAATGATGAAATCATAAGGTTAACTGGGATTCAACAAAATATGATAGATCAACTAAGTTATGCACATCATGAAGCAATTTTGAAGAATGATGAAAATCAAGCATTGAGACTTGAAGTATCAAGGTTGACCGATGAACTTGAAACAGAGAAGAAATCCAAAGAAGCATTGAAGAAGAGTTATGATGCATCAAAGATGTTGGATGAGCAACTGAATACAAGAAGACCCAACAAAGATGCAGGACTCGGTTACAAAGGAAAAGAATCAACCAAGAAAGGAATTCATACTACCAAGAGAGGAGAATCATCAAAGCAAGCTGGAAAAAGGAATAACATCAAAAGGAAGAAGCCTATTTGCTACTACTGTGGAAATCAAGGTCATACTGTCAACATATGCCAGATTAAAAAAGGTAAGCAACCGAATGTCACAAAGTCCAATGGTTATTGTTACAATTGCAATAAATATGGTCACACATCTAATCACTGTAGGACAAAGTCTATTAACAACTATCAGAAGGCAAAATTCAAAGGGTTTTGTAAGAACTGCAATAGATATGGACATAGTACTGAGAAGTGTTGGCTTAAGAAAAATAATTACATGTGGTCTGCACACTGAGCAAATGCTAGAGGTTACCGAACTCACACAGATCCTTACCGACAATATGCAGCAGTACCATGGGATTACAATACAAGGATATGGTGTGAATGTTGTGGAAGATATGGACATATTAGTGCCAACTGTTTTATTAGGTTTGGAATGAACAACCAAAGATCATGGAGATCTCCTAGTATGACATGTTTTCATTGTCACAAAGCTGGACATTTAGCTGGAGATTGCAGAGATCAACCTAGAAGAGACACTGAAGAGATAAAAGAAAAATTTAAAATGATTTGGAAAAAGAAGGAAATCATGTCAGATGAAGAATGCACCTTACCTACCGAGTTAGGTGCACCTATTCCAAATTAATCATAAAAGGTATGAAGGGACTGCATTCTCTAAAGGTTAAATCATAACAGTTCCTATTCTATTATGTACAAAATTCAAAATCTGCATAGTGAAGATGCATTAGTAAGTTTGAAATTCTATCAAAAGTACTTTATAGGAAACCTGTCAAGTCGGTGTATACAGGAAGCCTGTCAAGTCGGTAAATGAAGGAAATTTGGTTACTCAGTTAAAACGAAAAAAAAAGGAGTAAATCGGTTAAAGGTGAACCGAGTGCATTTAATGTTTTGACCTAACTCGCACAGAGCCCGATAAGGTATTTTGTGTACTTAAAGGTATTTTCGTGGTCATTTTCATTCACCAAGTTTTCAAGAGAGCAGAGCAGAGCGAATCAAGGCGATCAAACTTCATTCAGAGTGAATTTCAAGGTATTTACATCAAATCTCATCATATTGTTAAGCTGGTTTCCAATCTTGTCAATTGCCATTATCTACCGAGTGTGAAGCGTCAATCGTTTGTAAACCGTCAAACCCTAAGGATAGTTTGCTAAGTTTTTACCTAAAATCTTCAATGGCGCCCAAGATCGAAGATCCCGTAGTTGTCAAGAATGTGGAGAAGCCCTCGCTGAAATACTCTTTGACTCCTAAAGTCGCCTCTGAACCGAATGACAAAACTGCATTTTCACTCATCCCGGATCGAGTCTTGTTATTCGTAGATGTTAGATTCTTCACCAAATGCCATGTTGAAGAACTCGGTCATGTTGAGATTAGTGACACATATGATGAACTATGTACCGATGGTAAACTGGATAACAAGTACGAGCATATCAGAATCAAGGGATTAACTGAAGCCCTAGTCTATCCCCATGTGTTCAAACCCTAGTGGGTTAAGTTTGTCTTGAGCATAGTACATGATGATTTTATGTGGCTAGGAGAGAAACCATTCAAAATCACTAAGTAAATCATTCATCTGATCACCGGGTATCCTATCTATGATCATGCACGAGCACAGAAAATGATATCATAGAAGGAGTTAATCAGTCTAACTAGAGTAGAATCTGATTACCGAGGACTGAAATTGAATAATGTCACTGATGTAGAACTTAAATTTGCAATTAGAGTAATTGGTTACCATTTCTTCCAATCTGCAAGGGAAAACAATGTACCATGTGCAACAGTTGACTTAGCCTATAAAATAGTGAAAAAGGGAATGAAAGTAGATTTATGTGAAGTGCTAGTGAAGAACTTGTTTGAGAACCTGAACACAATAATGAAGCCGAAGAAGAACAACTCAACAAATACACTGAAGTTTGGTACACTTCTTGTATGCATGTTTTTCTACTTTAAGAAGTTCTTTCCCTCAGTCGGTAAAGTAGTTTGGGAGCTACACCGACCTATCACCCATCAAATTAATGATTTTATCGATAAATTGGGAGATAATTTTAATGATATCATGGATGACTATTTCAGCAAATTTCAAGAGAAGATGCACAACAGGTATCAGATTCCACCACAGCTGGCAGAAAAATATAAGGATGATATATGTTTTGAGGTAGACACCGATTACTATTATGTGAATGCTGTAGAACCGAGGACTCAATCTTTGCCACCAATGGGTTATGAGATTGACTATGATATAACACAAAAGCAAATTGATGCCTATCTTTCATTGCCAAGGCATACTACCGAACTAAGGTATGGAATTTATGAAGAAGTTAAGGAAAAGGTGAAAATGAGCATTGCAGTACCTAAAGCTACAACAAAGGCTACAAAGATGATAAAAGGTTTTATCTGAGAAATTCAGAGAATAATCCTCCTCTACACCTGTCAAAGGCACTCTTGCCATTACCGAAGAGGAATCAGAAGCTCAAGAGGCAGCAATAACATGAAGTACCGAGTTGCCTAAGGGTAAAGTTTTGAAAAGAAAGAAACATGACATTTCAAAGGCCCTACCGACTCCACCAACAAAGAGACCGAACACTAGAGCATCAACTACATCGCCGAGTAAGAAACAAAAGAGTGTTACTATTCCCAAGGTAACCAAGACCTACAAGAAATCTACTCGGAGACTCATTCTGGCAAAAGAGTCTATTGATACAGAATCCGATGATGCAAACAAATTTCAGATTGTAAAAAGCAAGAAGGTAAATATTCATAGTGTTGAAAACTTTTATGCCAATCTTAAAGAATATGGTGGATTTGTAGGATTTAGATATGTCAAGTATGAGACTAGGAATAATGATGAGAAGCGACAAACTGAAGAAGTTGTCATCTGCACACTTCTAAAGTTTCGACTAGCTCCATTAGAACTAGTAAAGTCACTTCCGAGTGAATTATACTTACATATTGATAACAGATGGAAATATGCAATGGACTCAGAGAAACAAATAAGAGAAAGAAGTCTAGTCCATCTATTTCCTAATATGTCTGTAGCAGAAATTAAGGAGCATTTGACAACATACAATTCTAAATTTCTTGTCAAACAGAGAGCCTTAAAATTGATGAATGGGCTATACATTGATGTGGAAAAGGAGACAAAAGCTAAATGGCAGGAAATCTTCAAACTAAAGGATGTTGGTGAATAATCTCAAGTTGAAATTGTTGATGTCACCGAGCAAGATCCTGATGCCACCGAGCAAGGTCCTGATGCTACCAAGCAAGACCCGGCTGACACTTCAAATTGATGAAGATGTCATGGATGCAGAAGCACCGGAGCAGGAAATGATAGAAGAGACTACCTATGCAAAACTTGTATCTAGTGAATCTATCTTAGAACAAGTTCAGCCTTATCCACCGGTCAAGCCACCTATCTCTACCAAAGCTCCTAAGGATATAGAACAAGGCACCGAAGGTCACAAGTTTGAAGCAGCAGAAGATACATCTAAAGATCAGACATCTCAAGAACCGTCAAGCATTGAAAATGTTACAGCTAAGACCCCTAGTACCGAGACACCCAAGGACACCTCAATGGCTACAGGAACCGACCAAAGTGTTGCATCTATCGAGCAACCTACCGAGGGTCAGCAAGCCTCACAAGCACTTGTATTGGTACAACCGACCAAGGGTAAAGAGAAGAAGGTGAGAAAACATAGTTTCAAAGTTGATTTAACTAAACCGATAGTGTTGCCCAATGTGGATATCTCAAAATTAAAAGGGAAAGCACTTATTGATTTCGGTGAACTATTCAAAGCAAAGGCCGAACAAGAAAAATAATTGGCTATTCAAAAGAAGAATAAAGTACTACAGAAGGTAAAGACACTACTAACAGATATGCTACCTTCAACAACAGTGTCAACCGATGCAACCATCCACATTCAACTGGATGATCTCCTTACTCAAATAGAAACATCTGGAGTTGATGCATCTGAGTACTTGGGCAAGCTAAAAGATAAAGAGCTTACTGCAAAGATGATAGAAGAGGTACAAAAAGCTCTCGCTATAGGGAAAGTAAAGCTTGTCAAATTCATTGCTGAGTTGTCCCCTCAACTCAAGCATATTCTTTATTTATTTCAGAAACTTTGTACATTTTCCTTATTCATTAAAGATATCAAGAATAAAATTGATGCAATTGAGAAAGAGATCACCGATCTCTCAACTAAGTTGACCACCGAGCCCAATTCTATTCAGAATTTTTATACCAAGCTTCAACAGCTCATGGCTCAATAGTTAGAACTCAGAAATGAAGAGCATAAGATCAGGATGGATATAATGACCCTTCAAACATTAATCCTTCCTCATCTCTCATCAGTTCAAGAGCAGATTAACAGAGCTACACGCCTATCTACTACAGAAGAGGGAAGCACTCTTGATGACTTAATATCACTATTGGCTGATATTCAAGCACAAAATTCTTCGATGGAAAGTGTAAAGGATGCACTCTCAGTCACCCTCACCGATGCCCGAAACAAGTATAAATCTATTTTTGATCAGTTACTGCCCCCGGATGGAAATTAAGTTTTTGATGTTTGTCAAAAAGGGGGAGTAACACTACATGGGGGAGCATTACTATATTTGGAGAGTGACACAGTTTTGGTAATACAGTTTTGATTATTGTATACAAGGGGAGTATACCGAGCAGAATATACAAAGCATGCAGACAGAGCACACAAGCACAGAACAGAACCGAGCATGCAAAATCAGAGTTATATATAGAATAATGATAAGGGGAGTATATCTGCATATACTATTTCATTGACTATTGTATATATTGTCAAGTGTAGTCATTTTGCAAAGTATATAGATTTTTGAGTTATGACTTTGAAAGTAGTTTTTGTCAAACATCTCAACTAATGTCAAAAGGGGAGATTGTTACTACTTATCGAGTCGCCATTAGTTTTTATATTCAAAGTCATACTATATATTCTAGTCAGTTAGCACTACCGAATCATGCAGTTGGTATAAACAGAGAAGTCGGTATGCACAGTCTAGCCGGTTACAGAAGAAAGCAGTCACGGAACGTAGTATACACTGAGCTGTCTAGCGAGTATCTTTTTGAGACTACTGAGCAGTAAAGTTAACACACCGAGTTGATATTCACCGAGTGAAACGTGTTACCAGATACATTGAACCTGGACATGCATATGAAAACGTGTTACAAGATCGAGGCACATCTAACCGTTATTACATTGGAAATTGCACTAGAAGATTGTGTATGATTACAAGGTCAATCTAACCAATGAAATATTTTGTTTAGTTATTCATTCAAGGAATCTTGTTTGTAAGATCGAAGCAATGAATTAGATCACCGCTCTAAGAGATCTATTTATACAGCATGAGTTTAGAGTTAAGAGTGTGTGCATGCATGAAGGAAGATTGTTACAGAGACACAAAGGTCACTGAGAAGGTTTTCAGAGAACAGTCGAAGAACATAGTAAACAGAAGGGTTTACCGAGTTACTATATGGGTTACCGAGGTATGCTATAAGCAAGGTAATCTTATTCTGAGCACATAGAATCTGCTATAACATTTCAGATGTAAAGTTGCAGATGTTTGTAATGATTTTATTGTAATATTGTGAAGTTGAAAGAGAAAACTTTAACAGGGTAAAAGACTCTAACCAAGTCTATAAATTGTAAAGCCTCTAACCAGGTGCAACATTCAGAATAAATGTTGTAAAATCCTTTAGCAAGGTAGATCTAATAGATCTTGTTACTCCTAACAGGGTAAGCTATCAGAAATAGCTAAATGTATCTCTAACCGAGCATTCTTTATTATTGCAGTAGTGAAGTTGTGGGTGCCATCCCCACCACAGTTTTTCTCTCTAACCAAGAGTTTCTGCGTAACCAAAATATATGTGTTATGGAGTGAATCATGTATGATTGTTATCTGTTTGTCTTAACTTTATTTTATGTTACTGCACTATTCGATTTATGAATAACAGTAAAGTTATTATTCGAGAAAAGTTTTGGAGTACTGATTCACCCCTCCCCTCTCAGTACATTAGCTTTCCATATTGGGCCTAACACTTATCTAATACACATCTTTCCTCATAGCTTAGGCGGATAATAAATGGAGTGGTTCTCCCATTTTCCACTTGGAATACACTCATGGGAGAAATTAGCTGAACAATTTGTGGCACACTTCTCTCACAATATTGATAATCCAATTACATTAATGAATTTGTGTGCCACTAAACAAAAAGAGGGAGAATCCTATGCCTCTTTCTTTCAACATTGGCGAATGCTTTCTCGAAGAAGCCCATGCCATATACCCAAAGAAGACCAAGTGGATATATTCATTGAAAACTTGGTCCCTCAGATAAAATATCATCTCTAGATGCAATGCTTGGATTCATTCCACCAAGTGGTAGAAAATGGACTTAAATGTGAGAAATGCCTTATTATGCAAGGTATTTTAAATTTTGCTAGAAAAGGTAGTCAATCTAATAACACATATACACACACACACATGTATATGTATATGCATTGTACACACACACACACACACACACACACACACACACATATACATATGTATACACACACACACATATATGTCTACGTATGAATATGTATATGTATATATATAGACATATATATACATACATATATATGTGTGTGTGTGTGTACACACACACACACACACATACATATGCATATATACATATACATATATATGTACATATGCATATACATACATATATACATATACATATATATATATATATATATATATGTATATATATATACACATGTATATATGTATACATATATGTGTATATATATGTGTATGTATATACATATATATGTGTATGTATATACATATATATGTGTATATATATGTGTATGTGTTGCCCCCATTTTGCATACCTAAAATTTGAACTTCAAATTTGGTCTCAATATTGAATGAAGATCCAATAGGTGTTTTTGCGTAAACAATGAACACACAATCCAAGGTCCTTACCAGTCAGAATATGGAAAATAAAAGAATTTTGAAAATTAACACAAATTGAGGGAAATCAGTTGACAGTCAGGATCTAAGCGTCATTTTGTATCACATGGCCAACTTTCACTTGAACCCAGTTCATACTTTGTCATATTTTAAACTTTCAATTTTTGGTGTCCATGGCCCCAAAATGATTAAAATATCTCATCCTAGGATTCGTCATGACATGTAAATAATTGTGTGGACTCATTTCCCTACCATTGACGCGTGTTTCAAATTTCAGGACCTAACTCCCTACCGTTTGAAAGTTATGTCATTTTTCTCCAGCCAAAGCAATAAATTTAAAATATTTAAATTATTTTTCAAACAATAATTTAATATTTTAAATTATTTTAATATGTCTGGTCATTTGCAATAAAAAGCTGTCTAAAAATGTCAGTTGCATTCCTCCTTTATTCCCCTCCATGATCAATGGTTTCCGAGGTCAAAATCATAGTCTTTGAAGAAGAAGGTTAGAAATGCTCACTTTTTGAGCATTCTTAACCTCATTTCTTAACCTTTTGCCAAAATGGTTAGAAATGCTAAGTTTTTGAGCATTATTAACCCATATTTCTAACCTCTCACAAAAAGGTTAGGAATGCTCCAAAACTGAGCATCTCTAACCTCATTTTCTAACCCCTTGGGCCCGCTTTGTCAAGAAGGTTAGAAATGCTCCATTCTGGAGCATTCTTAACCTTCTTCATAAGAGTTTATAAAAAATGCTTATGAACAGGTTATGGACATTCATAAAAGTATACAAGGGATAGATGAGGTTATTCAGATGTTGTAGTTACAAACTGCTTAGGAAGACATGACTACAAATTGTGAGGCATGGCAAAGGTTAGAACTGCTCGGGTAGACATAAATGCAAACCGTGGAAGCACAAACAATGCACGTGAACTATTTGACAGAATGCTCCTCAGAGATGTCACCCCATCGAAGGCAATGATTTCAAGGGAAGCCTGAAATGCATCTATTAAAAGATGTTAGAAACTTTCAAGCTAATGCAGTTGACAGGTGTATAGCCGAATTCCATCAACTTTGCAACCATCCTTTTGGTTTGTGTTAAAATGAGAGTTTTTGGCCATGGTATGGACATTCATCAAAACATAAAAAGAGAGAGGGATTGCATCAGATGTTGTAGTCACAGCCGCTCTGGTAGTCATGGATACAGATCACAATGCATAGACAACTTGTGAACTATTTGATAGCTTGCATGATTAATGTAAATCGTAGAACCATAGACAAGGCAAGTGAAAGGTTTTCCTCAATGCAAGTCATGGACAATACGGGATGAACGAGACATCATGAACTATTTTTAGTGGCACCTCAAAGAAGTTGTCTCATAGAACCCAATAATTGCTGGATTACACAAGTGCATTGGAGAAGTGCCTCACGGGTTGGGTTCAAAATTGATTTGAGTTTCGGCCTACCCCGGGTGAGACAAACGAAATTGCTTTTGGATGAGATGTTTGACAGAATGATGTAGAATGTGGCTATCATAGACAACGCAAGTGAACTGTCTAACAGAATGCTTCAAAGAAGGTGGCCGCATAGCCATGTTGTGACATCTGACAGGACGCCACAGCTGCACAGACATTTCGTGAAATATTAGACAAATGCAAATTGTGGAAGCATAGCTAGCACACGTGAAGTTTTAGAAGAGAACACGATAGATGCATAATGTGGATATACACAAAACTAATCACGATATTCATCAAACAGTAGAGAACAGAGGAATCTTGTAAGATGTAGTTGCAACTTCTACGACAAATATGCTTGCAAAATGTAGAGAAAATCAATATGATGAAAAAAAGCTTTAGAAAGTTTCAAGCTAATGCAATTATTAGGTGTAAAGCCAAATTCCACAACCTTTACTAGCATCCCTCCCACTTGTGTAGAGACGATAGGCCATGAAACCCTGGTACAAGCATCGGCAAGGCAAGTGAACCGTTTGGAAAAATGCGCAAAATAATGTGGTCTCATGAAATGCGATGAACTCAGGATATACACAAAATTGATTTGTCAAAAAAAAAAGGAAATGTTTTTTCAAATGGGGGTATTCACACCCATCAAAGCATATCGGCCACATGCAGATTGTTCGACTGAATGCCTCAAAATTGCTGTCATCTCACGACATGACATTTTTAATGGAATGCAGCAGCTGTAGAAAGTGGAATCTCAGACACGACAAGCGAAATGCTGGAAAAATGCCTCACAAAAATGTGGTCTCATGGAATGCGATGATCGCCAGATATGCACAAAATGGGTTTACTGAAAAGGGCTTAGAGACGTTTAAGCAAATGCAATCAACGTAAAAAGACATTCATCAAAATTCCATGACCTTTTTCAGCATCTTTCTAGCTCGTGTCAAATTATGAGTTTTTGAGTAGTGAAGGGATATCCATCAAAGCATGATTAAAGGCAGATCTCTATAAGATATTATAGTTAGAAATGCTCAAGTTGATATGCACAAGAAGTGAACCATTTGATAGGATGTGAAAGGTGAAATATGGAAACATAGACCAAGCACACGAATTGTTTGTTAAAGTACCTCGAAGAGATTCCATCCCAGGAATGTAATGAAATGATGGCAGTGATACACACATGCACTTATTGGAAAAGTGATAGAAACTTTAAAGTGAATGCAATTGGTAGGTATAGAGTCAAATTATTTGTTGCCACCCTCCATGCCTATGCAAAATGAAAACTTTGAAATAGATTTTGTAAATTCATCGCAACACTAAATAAATGAGGATTGTTGTCAGATATGAAGCCATGGTCGTCATACATGAAGAATTCTGAAGCATAAGACAAGATGTGCTATTCATTTTACATAATGCCTCGAATTCATCTCATGGCTTGCGGTGATTTCAAACAAATGTAATGCCATGACTCATGGCTCACATTGATTGCAAGGAATAGACAAATATATTTGTTGGGAAGATCTAAGTGCAGAGCTTGTGGAACCATAGTCAAAAAACTTCAAGGGTCTGGCAGATTGCAACACCAATTTCATGAACCTTAACCAACATTCTCCAACTGTAGTGGAATGACACACAAGAGCTAGGAGACCACAGAAATAATGTCATGAACATGATAATGTCCTCGTCATATAAGCCTTCTTATTGTTCAAAGAAACATTATGTTCATGATGGATAAGGATGTTTGAGAGCTTGTAGACATGAATTTAGATGGTGAGATGATTACGAGATCAAATGAAGCAAACGAAGATGGAGGCCACCTCGACAAAATCAACAAACGAATTATTTATTCAATGTAATGGGTTTGATATTATTTTTGTAAAAAGTGACTTATGTTACTTATTGTAACCAAAGGTTAGGAAGTTGACTTTTTCTGCACATAAGTGTGTAAGTTATTAACTCATTGAAATTCACGCAGAAAAGAGTTAGTTATTAACGCAGGATTAAAGTTAGTTACTAAGGTGGTTATTCTGGGAAGCCTATAAATACAAGGCTATTTGTAATGTAAAGGGGAGACTCTTACAGAGGGGGAAAACTTTGTAGAATTTTGTAGAGAAACTAAGTGAGATCTTTTGATATTCATACCTTTGACTAAGGGGTTTTTGAACTTGTATATTTTCAAAAAGAAAAATGAAGAATGCATTGAGTTTGTGTGTCTTGAATGTATTCATGAGTTATTGTTGCTAATTTCGCGTATGTTGAATTAGTAATTCCTTTATGTATTGGTGAAATCCATTGATGAAACACATCATTTCATGGTATCTTGACTTGCATGTTCTAGTACAACCTATCTCTTCGTGTGTCGAGGTTTATTGTACTTCTTTCATCATTGTTGCATGACTAAAATTTTTGGTGGTAACCCCTTTTTTTATTGTTATCATTTATGGAATCCTACTTGTTCGTATGTCTTCTAGTAGGGTTTCTGTTATTAATCTTGTTTAAGTTCTATGTTTTCTCCTTTATGTACTTTCAGG